>NC_139644.1:46542794-46547794 GCF_964638095.1 Poromitra crassiceps | reverse complement strand
AAGGTCAGCAAAGATTCTGATGTCATGTCCATGTTTTTCCTCCTCAGGCTCCTCAGATGTACCAGTACACCATGTCTACAGTCAACCAGAACAAATACCCCAGAGCTAAAGGTATATCACTCACTCACTCACACACACACACACACACACAGTTGAATGGGGCGTCTGGGTAGTGTAGAGGTAAAGGTGCTCTCCTACCACTACGGAGACCCGGGTTCGATCCCCGGCAGCGACACTTCCGGCCTTGTTCGTTCCTACAGACACAATTGGCCGTGTCTGCGGGTGGGAAGCCGGTGGGGTATGCAGCATTTCCGCTTTGAGAAAAACAGTTCTGGTCAACGTGTCCGACATGATTTCAGTTTCCCGGACAATTGGAGTAAATTCCGGTCTAATATTAGATCTGTTTATTGAGCTTAAAAACAATTGATA
This sequence comes from Poromitra crassiceps, assembly GCF_964638095.1. Classification (NCBI taxonomy): domain Eukaryota; kingdom Metazoa; phylum Chordata; class Actinopteri; order Beryciformes; family Melamphaidae; genus Poromitra; species Poromitra crassiceps. Next base: position 46,547,365 of record NC_139644.1, on the reverse strand, counting down.
GCAGACTATCCACCTTGTTTTTGATGCCCCACTGTAAAATGAGTATGAGTGCAAGGTCTAGAACGTGACTGATTGTTGCAGCTGGTTAACGTACTTGGCCGAGGGTTTGCCTGCCACGCTCGTACTCTGCGCATTTCCTCACAAAACTCTGTGAAAGTTGCTTGTCCCAAAGAAATAACAAACTCGTTTGACGACTTATTTGAGGGGATGTAATAATGTTACATCCGCTAACCTGTGGCTCTTTGAACAACTTGGGATGTTTATCAGCAAGATGTTTGGTCAAGCTGGACGTGATTGGCTCCCTTCGCCTGCAGCTTTAAAACATCGTTTACAGACACAGACGTGTCAGTAACATAACGAGGAGGAGGGGGCTGGGAGGAGGAGGAGGGGCTGTGAGGAGGGGAGGGGGCTGGGAGGAGGAGGGGGGGCTGTGAGGAGGGGAGGGGGGAGGGGGCTGTGAGGAGGAGGGGGGAGGGGGCTGTGAGGAGGAGGAGGGGCTGTGAGGAGGGGAGGGGGCTGGGAGGAGGAGGAGGGGCTGTGAGGAGGGGAGGGGGCTGGGGGGAGGAGGAGGGGCTGTGAGGAGGGGAGGGGGCTGGGGGGAGGGGGCTGGGAGGAGGAGGAGGGGCTGTGAGGAGGGGAGGGGGCTGGGAGGAGGAGGGGGGAGGGGGCTGGGAGGAGGAGGAGGGGCTGTGAGGAGGGGAGGGGGCTGGGAGGAGGAGGGGGGAGGGGGCTGGGAGGAGGAGGAGGGGGCTGGGAGGAGGAGGAGGGGGCTGGGAGGATTACACTGGAAGAAGCTCCCATATTTCACGTAAGGCATCATGGCAGCTAGAAATAAGGTGGATCGCCTATAATCTCCATATTGCCATAAATTCCATGTGCCAACCATGCTTCTGCTTCTATGACCGACCGGTCAATCAAACAACGATCTGAAATCCAAGCTTCAGGGTTAATTCATTTCTCTGTGAAGCGCAGCGTCGACTTTGATACAGGCTGCTTTCAATAAAGTGCTCAACTCAACGGCAGGGAAGTAGCCTATTAAAAGAACACTGGCAACTTTCAGTTCTCAGATGAAGCCTATCAGGTAACTAACAAGAATGTATCCTTACCTTTTCTTCCAGTTTAATCAAGTTAAGCAGCTGTGCTTGTGAAGTTTAATTAGCCTGTTCGGGAAGCAGTTGGAGCACGGCGTGTCGGTCAGCTGCAGTCTGCTTTTAATAACAGTATCGTCGTCGTCGACGACCCGCTTGGTTTCAGAAAATAGCTGAAAATAACTTTTGATAAGGTTTGATTCATGTTTCATCTCTGTCACTTTCTGCATGCAGGCATGATCTGCAGGCGCAGTATAGCCACACGAGACACGAGTGTAGTAGCACAGTATAGCCACACGAGACACGAGTGTAGTGAGAGCTCAATCTGCACGCAAACGTTTAAAAGCACTTTGTTTCAAAGTCGCCTTTCTTCATAAAAACGAGTGCAAAACAACTTCTCAAATAATGCAAAACTCCACATTGATTGACTCACGGCTTGCGATATATGCTCACACAGAAATCCATCCGCAGCGCAGCTTTAAGCACACGGAGCTGTTCCAGTTCACCTCCAAATGATCTTCACCTCCCCAGGCTATGTTCATGCATCCTCTTCACCTCCCCAGGCTATGTTCATGCATCCTCTTCACCTCCCCAGGCTATGTTCATGCATCCTCTTCACCTCCCCAGGCTATCTTCATGCATCCTCTTCACCTCCCCAGGCTATCTTCATGCATCCTCTTCACCTCCCCAGGCTATCTTCATGCATCCTCTTCACCTCCCCAGGCTATGTTCATGCATCCTCTTCACCTCCCCAGGCTATCTTCATGCATCCTCTTCACCTCCCCAGGCTATGTTCATGCATCCTCTTCACCTCCCCAGGCTATGTTCATGCATCCTCTTCACCTCCCCAGGCTATCTTCATGCATCCTCTTCACCTCCCCAGGCTATGTTCATGCATCCTCTTCACCTCCCCAGGCTATCTTCATGCATCCTCTTCACCTCCCCAGGCTATCTTCATGCATCCTCTTCACCTCCCCAGGCTATGTTCATGCATCCTCTTCATCTCCCCAGGCTATCTTCATGCATCCTCTTCATCTCCCCAGGCTATCTTCATGCATCCTCTTCACCTCCCCAGGCTATGTTCATGCATCCTCTTCACCTCCCCAGGCTATCTTCATGCATCCTCTTCACCTCCCCAGGCTATCTTCATGCATCCTCTTCACCTCCCCAGGCTATGTTCATGCATCCTCTTCACCTCCCCAGGCTATCTTCATGCATCCTCTTCACCTCCCCAGGCTATGTTCATGCATCCTCTTCACCTCCCCAGGCTATCTTCATGCATCCTCTTCACCTCCCCAGGCTATCTTCATGCATCCTCTTCATCTCCCCAGGCTATCTTCATGCATCCTCTTCATCTCCCCAGGCTATGTTCATGCATCCTCTTCACCTCCCCAGGCTATCTTCATGCATCCTCTTCACCTCCCCAGGCTATCTTCATGCATCCTCTTCACCTCCCCAGGCTATGTTCATGCATCCTCTTCACCTCCCCAGGCTATCTTCATGCATCCTCTTCACCTCCCCAGGCTATCTTCATGCATCCTCTTCACCTCCCCAGGCTATCTTCATGCATCCTCTTCACCTCCCCAGGCTATCTTCATGCATCCTCTTCATCTCCCCAGGCTATCTTCATGCATCCTCTTCACCTCCCCAGGCTATCTTCATGCATCCTCTTCACCTCCCCAGGCTATCTTCATGCATCCTCTTCACCTCCCCAGGCTATGTTCATGCATCCTCTTCACCTCCCCAGGCTATGTTCATGCATCCTCTTCACCTCCCCAGGCTATGTTCATGCATCCTCTTCACCTCCCCAGGCTATGTTCATGCATCCTCTTCACCTCCCCAGGCTATCTTCATGCATCCTCTTCACCTCCCCAGGCTATGTTCATGCATCCTCTTCACCTCCCCAGGCTATCTTCATGCATCCTCTTCACCTCCCCAGGCTATCTTCATGCATCCTCTTCATCTCCCCAGGCTATCTTCATGCATCCTCTTCACCTCCCCAGGCTATGTTCATGCATCCTCTTCACCTCCCCAGGCTATCTTCATGCATCCTCTTCACCTCCCCAGGCTATGTTCATGCATCCTCTTCACCTCCCCAGGCTATCTTCATGCATCCTCTTCACCTCCCCAGGCTATCTTCATGCATCCTCTTCATCTCCCCAGGCTATCTTCATGCATCCTCTTCACCTCCCCAGGCTATGTTCATGCATCCTCTTCACCTCCCCAGGCTATCTTCATGCATCCTCTTCACCTCCCCAGGCTATCTTCATGCATCCTCTTCACCTCCCCAGGCTATGTTCATGCATCCTCTTCACCTCCCCAGGCTATCTTCATGCATCCTCTTCACCTCCCCAGGCTATGTTCATGCATCCTCTTCACCTCCCCAGGCTATCTTCATGCATCCTCTTCACCTCCCCAGGCTATCTTCATGCATCCTCTTCATCTCCCCAGGCTATCTTCATGCATCCTCTTCATCTCCCCAGGCTATGTTCATGCATCCTCTTCACCTCCCCAGGCTATCTTCATGCATCCTCTTCACCTCCCCAGGCTATCTTCATGCATCCTCTTCACCTCCCCAGGCTATGTTCATGCATCCTCTTCACCTCCCCAGGCTATCTTCATGCATCCTCTTCACCTCCCCAGGCTATCTTCATGCATCCTCTTCACCTCCCCAGGCTATCTTCATGCATCCTCTTCACCTCCCCAGGCTATCTTCATGCATCCTCTTCACCTCCCCAGGCTATCTTCATGCATCCTCTTCATCTCCCCAGGCTATCTTCATGCATCCTCTTCACCTCCCCAGGCTATCTTCATGCATCCTCTTCACCTCCCCAGGCTATCTTCATGCATCCTCTTCACCTCCCCAGGCTATCTTCATGCATCCTCTTCATCTCCCCAGGCTATCTTCATGCATCCTCTTCACCTCCCCAGGCTATCTTCATGCATCCTCTTCACCTCCCCAGGCTATCTTCATGCATCCTCTTCACCTCCCCAGGCTATCTTCATGCATCCTCTTCACCTCCCCAGGCTATCTTCATGCATCCTCTTCACCTCCCCAGGCTATCTTCATGCATCCTCTTCACCTCCCCAGGCTATCTTCATGCATCCTCTTCACCTCCCCAGGCTATCTTCATGCATCCTCTTCACCTCCCCAGGCTATCTTCATGCATCCTCTTCACCTCCCCAGGCTATCTTCATGCATCCTCTTCACCTCCCCAGGCTATCTTCATGCATCCTCTTCACCTCCCCAGGCTATCTTCATGCATCCTCTTCACCTCCCCAGGCTATCTTCATGCATCCTCTTCACCTCCCCAGGCTATCTTCATGCATCCTCTTCACCTCCCCAGGCTATCTTCATGCATCCTCTTCACCTCCCCAGGCTATCTTCATGCATCCTCTTCACCTCCCCAGGCTATCTTCATGCATCCTCTTCATCTCCCCAGGCTATGTTCATGCATCCTCTTCACCTCCCCAGGCTATCTT
>NC_139644.1:46475294-46537794 GCF_964638095.1 Poromitra crassiceps | reverse complement strand
GGATTTGTCAAGTGATCGAGATCTCGTGATCTCGCGTGAAGACAGATCAAAACTCCATCGAACTGTGTAAAAAATGAGTACAATCTGTTTAGAAATTATGAAAATAAATACCTCATTGTACCAGAGGCAATGCGAGTGTGGGTGTTTTTACATTGAGCATTAAAATAAATTAATCAAATCAATTTAATACGTCGCCTTTCTTTTTATTCTCTTTCTGCTCACTCTTTCTGTCTTTCTGTCTCTATTCATCTGTCTGTCTTTCTCTCCATCTGTCTGTCTGTGTCTGTCTGTATCTGTCTGTGTCTGTCTGTATCAGCAGCGCAGTCGTTTTCCCACCACTCGGGCTCCATGCACCATCCTCAGCCTTCCAGCACTCCCACAGGGAGTCAAGCACCGCAGCACACAGCACCCAGCCCAGGACACAACCAGGTGGGTACAGCACACAGCACCCAGCCCAGGACACAACCAGGTGGGTACAGCACACAGCACCCAGCCCAGGACACAACCAGGTGGGTACAGCACACAGCACCCAGCCCAGGACACAACCAGGTGGGTACAGCACACAGCACCCAGCCCAGGACACAACCAGGTGGGTACAGCACACAGCACCCAGCCCAGGACACAACCAGGTGGGTACAGCACACAGCACCCAGCCCAGGACACAACCAGGTGGGTACAGCACACAGCACCCAGCCCAGGACACAACCAGGTGGGTACAGCACACAGCACCCAGCCCAGGACACAACCAGGTGGGTACAGCACACAGCACCCAGCCCAGGACACAACCAGGTGGGTACAGCACACAGCACCCAGCCCAGGACACAACCAGGTGGGTACAGCACACAGCACCCAGCCCAGGACACAACCAGGTGGGTACAGCACACAGCACCCAGCCCAGGACACAACCAGGTGGGTGCTGCTGACGCCATGCCTCACGGACACGCTTCACAACTAGGGTTGTGCATCCAAAAGGAATCGAAACTCCAAATGAACTGAAAAAGAATCAAATTGATTGATTCCTAAAAAAAAGGGATTTTTTTTTTACTTATACTTATAATCCAAGTTCCCACCCGAACCGCTAGTGTTAATTTAGAATTTTACAAAATATTATAAACTGTTGATCAGTTATAATAAACAACAACAAGCGATGTTATGATAATATGAATATGACTGAATATGGCTTGTTTATTTTTTTCTGTGAAATAAGTATAAGCTGTTTTGACACCCATCCCCCCCTCAAATAATCGGAATTGAGAATTGTTTAAGAACCGGAATTTATGAGCAGAATCAGAAATGTTAAAATCCAAACCATACCCAGCCCTATTCATAACTGCACTAGAGGAACCTGCATCTCTTATAAAGTAAGCTATTTACAGTTAGTTTGTCAGTAAAAGGTTTGATGAATAAATAAATCAAAACCACTCCACTACTGTACTGGTGACAGTAGCTGTCGTAAAGACCGGGGGAGTGACTATCGGCTACTGTCATCAACTTAATACCAACATACTCAAACTTTGACGCATTATTTACCCCCCCTTCCCGACATGCTAGGTTGACATGCTTGGTCCCAATCGATTCCTTATTTCTTCTACTTTCATAATGGTATAAAGATCATCACTCTAGCTTTAGAAATGAGCTTGCTGTCAGCCGTAGATGTACCGGCCAAATTCAGTTTAAAAATGTGGGAGTTTAAGGTCGCCGTTTTTATTTGCAAAATGACAGGCTAATGAGGCTATGCAGCATGAAACATGTTAATACGAAAAGAAATAGCGCTGCTTGGTCGACCATTTGCACGCCGAATTTACTGGAAGGCCTGGATAACTTGAACTTAATTGACTTACTTGCACATAACTGTAACCGCGTGCAGCCGAGACGTTGGTATCCCAGTATTTGCTGAGATTTCAGTCTCCACTCCGTACCACGGCCGCTCGCTCTAAACTCGTGTTGGCTCGCGTAATACAATGCAATACAATACTATATACATATATACAGTATATGTATGTAATACAATGCAATACAATACTATATACATATATACAGTATATGTATGTAATACAATGCAATACAATACTATATACATATATACAGTATATGTATGTAATACAATGCAATACAATACTATATACATATATACAGTATATGTATGTAATACAATGCAATACAATACTATATACATATATACAGTATATGTATGTAATACAATGCAATACAATACTATATACATATATACAGTATATGTATGTAATACAATGCAATACAATACTATATACATATATACAGTATATGTATGTAATACAATGCAATACAATACTATATACATATATACAGTATATGTATGTAATACAATGCAATACAATACTATATACAGTATATGTAATACAATGCAATACAATACTATATACATATATACAGTATATGTATGTAATACAATGCAATACAATACTATACATATATACAGTATATGTATGTAATACAATGCAATACAATACTATATACATATATACAGTATATGTATGTAATACAATGCAATACAATACTATATACATATATACAGTATATGTATGTAATACAATGCAATACAATACTATATACATATATACAGTATATGTATGTAATACAATGCAATACAATACTATATACATATATACAGTATATGTATGTAATACAATGCAACGACTGTCTGGCTTGTGAGCTAACTTACTGCTTGATAAAAAATAAATAAAAATAGGAAGGGGAAAATATAATATGCTGCTACTGTGTAAATATATCTATTACTGTCATGTCATCACAGCAAAGTGGAATCTTGATGTCAGCATTCACTTTCTAGTAGACAATGGAGCTGGATTCAACAAGATTTTGAGACTCATTGATCATTGGACAATACAATGTCAATCTTAGCAATCTATCCAATCAACAACCAATTTGGTTGAATTAATTAACTGATTGGTAGTGATTGGTGAGGGCAGCTGAGGCTTCACTGTTCCCTGTGAATTGCATGTGTTTTTTATTTATTTATTTATTTATTTATTTATTTTTAATCAGGGACAGTGCACATTAATCAACATCAATATCAATGTAAATGTGCCAGGGTTAGCTTAAGAGCTAATTTGCACCTGTAGTCCCTGAGCAGGAGACAATCAAAAGGTACATTAAAAATAATTGATACAAAACACAAAATATCACACATCATACAAACAATATACAAGTACAACTGGTGAAATCACACTGCATTATTAACATACAACCACAACTCCTGGACAGTGGACAGCTGATCCATTTGTATGTATGTGCCCTACATTTAAATCCACCTAGAGATCCACCCTATTTGTGCATACATGTTTGTTTAGATTTTAAGTAATATTTCAATTTAATTTTAAAAGTATGGTAATTAGCACAATTCTTAATGACCTTGTTACTCTGGAGTCATTGTTCTTGATTTTGATGTATGCATTTGATGTTTTCAACCAAGCATAGAGCTCATGAGATAAATTACCAATGAAATGAACAGCCCAAGGGGGGAATGTTATAGAGAGCTCCAGGAACGAGTCCGGAAATCATCGATGCTAACAGCCCTGGTTCTTCACAGTTTTCGCCTATGGGAGTTTTGAATGGGTTTTTGGCGCGATGCTTCTAATAATCTCTCTGGGCAACGCTGGCTTAATCAAACGCGAACCAGTGTTTAGTAACATCATCTTCACACATGAAGACCACTTTTATGAGTTTTGAAGCTTTTATGTGCCGTTAAAAGGGTGGCTAGCTAGCAAACGGCTAAATGAGACTACAATGTCGACGCGGATATTATACGTCATCACGAGTGAACGCGGAAATTCTTTCTCTCGCAATCAATGCGTGGACGCCTATGCAACACTGTGTGTGTAGTTCTGGATTAGCTTAGCACAAGCTTTTTACCTCTAGGGCTCGCAGTTACGCTTCAAAACTCCAAAAAGTGGTCCTCATGTGTGAAGATTATCCCGCTGAACCTTGGTTCGCGTTTGATTAAACTTGCGTTGCCCACAGACATTATTTGAAGCATCGCGCCAAAATCCCATTCAAAAATCCCATAGACAGAAACAGTGAAGAACCAGGAAGTTCAGGACTTCCGCATTCAGCCTACAAAAATACGTCATCCCTGGAGCTCTCTATTGTAGTGTACCTCTGAGGGCACGACAGACAGACCCACTGCTCTGTCTGCATGCCGCTCCATTAGTGCCCTACAGGTGTCACTGTTCAACCATTTTAAGAATATCATGAATACCATGCTTTTATTTTTTTAAAGAACACATTTGATTGATATTTTATTAAAAATATATATATATATATTATATAAAAAAAAAAACATCTCTTCAAAAAAACAAGGGAGGATCATCCTCTCTAGCACTACATTAATAACCTCTGATACATACATACAAACATATACTTACTTTATGCATGTGTGTGTTTGGTTTGAACTGCGCCTAACTTTCCTTTACCTCTCTGTCGGTCTGTCTCTCTCTTTCCACAGTCGAACCAAGGCGGTCCCCAGGCCCAGTCCATGTACCACTCTGCAGGCCTGTCGGCGGCCACGCCTCCTAACCTGGCCGGGGGCCACAGCTCCCCGCAGGCCTCCTACCAGCTGCAGGGCTACAGCCTGCCCACCCACCAGGCCATCGCCCACGCCTTCCCCTCCATGAGCCAGCTCACACAGGTCAGTACAGCCTGCCCACCCACCAGGCCATCGCCCACCGTTGGTGCGACAAAAGGAACCTGTTTGCTCTGCACTGTCACACAACACAACTAGCAGAGAGAACATGCTCTGTCCAGTTCCCACGTGAGGTAGACTGACACAGACACAGCTCTGCTAACGTTATGATGTGAGGTAGGCTGACACAGACACAGCTCTGCTAACGTTATGACGTGAGGTAGACTGACACAGACACAGCTCTGCTAACGTTATGATGTGAGGTAGACTGACACAGACACAGCTCTGCTAACGTTATGATGTGAGGTAGACTGACACAGACACAGCTCTGCTAACGTTATGATGTGAGGTAGACTGACACAGACACAGCTCTGCTAACGTTATGACGTGAGGTAGACTGACACAGACACAGCTCTGCTAACGTTATGATGTGAGGTAGACTGACACAGACACAGCTCTGCTAACGTTATGACGTGAGGTAGACTGACACAGACACAGCTCTGCTAACGTTATGACGTGAGGTAGACTGACACAGACACAGCTCTGCTAACGTTATGATGTGAGGTAGACTGACACAGACACAGCTCCGCTAACGTTATGATGTGAGGTAGACTGACACAGACACAGCTCTGCTAACGTTATGATGTGAGGTAGACTGACACAGACACGGCTCTGCTAACGTTATGATGTGAGGTAGACTGACACAGACACAGCTCCGCTAACGTTATGATGTGAGGTAGACTGACACAGACACAGCTCTGCTAACGTTATGACGTGAGGTAGACTGACACAGACACAGCTCTGCTAACGTTATGATGTGAGGTAGACTGACACAGACACAGCTCCGCTAACGTTATGATGTGAGGTAGACTGACACAGACACAGCTCTGCTAACGTTATGATGTGAGGTAGACTGACACAGACACGGCTCTGCTAACGTTATGATGTGAGGTAGACTGACACAGACACAGCTCTGCTAACGTTATGACGTGAGGTAGACTGACACAGACACGGCTCTGCTAACGTTATGATGTGAGGTAGACTGACACAGACACAGCTCTGCTAACGTTATGATGTGAGGTAGACTGACACAGACACAGCTCTGCTAACGTTATGATGTGAGGTAGACTGACACAGACACGGCTCTGCTAACGTTATGATGTGAGGTAGACTGACACAGACACAGCTCTGCTAACGTTATGATGTGAGGTAGACTGACACAGACACGGCTCTGCTAACGTTATGATGTGAGGTAGACTGACACAGACACAGCTCTGCTAACGTTATGATGTGAGGTAGGCTGACACAGACACAGCTCTGCTAACGTTATGATGTGAGGTAGACTGACACAGACACGGCTCTGCTAACGTTATGACGTGAGGTAGACTGACACAGACACAGCTCCGCTAACGTTATGATGTGAGGTAGACTGACACAGACACGGCTCTGCTAACGTTATGATGTGAGGTAGACTGACACAGACACAGCTCTGCTAACGTTATGATGTGAGGTAGACTGACACAGACACGGCTCTGCTAACGTTATGATGTGAGGTAGACTGACACAGACACAGCTCTGCTAACGTTATGACGTGAGGTAGACTGACACAGACACAGCTCTGCTAATGTTATGACGTGAGGTAGACTGACACAGACACAGCTCTGCTAACGTTATGATGTGAGGTAGACTGACACAGACACAGCTCTGCTAACGTTATGACGTGAGGTAGACTGACACAGACACAGCTCCGCTAACGTTATGATGTGAGGTAGACTGACACAGACACGGCTCTGCTAACGTTATGACGTGAGGTAGACTGACACAGACACAGCTCTGCTAACGTTATGACATGAGGTAGACTGACACAGACACAGCTCTGCTAACGTTATGATGTGAGGTAGACTGACACCGACACAGCTCTGCTAACGTTATGACGTGAGGTAGACTGACACAGACACAGCTCTGCTAACGTTATGACGTGAGGTAGACTGACACAGACACAGCTCTGCTAACGTTATGATGTGAGGTAGACTGACACAGACACGGCTCTGCTAACGTTATGACGTGAGGTAGACTGACACAGACACAGCTCTGCTAACGTTATGATGTGAGGTAGACTGACACAGACACAGCTCTGCTAACGTTATGATGTGAGGTAGACTGACACAGACACAGCTCTGCTAACGTTATGACGTGAGGTAGACTGACACAGACACAGCTCTGCTAACGTTATGACGTGAGGTAGACTGACACAGACACAGCTCTGCTAACGTTATGACATGAGGTAGACTGACACAGACACAGCTCTGCTAACGTTATGATGTGAGGTAGACTGACACAGACACAGCTCTGCTAACGTTATGACGTGAGGTAGACTGACACAGACACAGCTCTGCTAACGTTATGACGTGAGGTAGACTGACACAGACACGGCTCTGCTAACGTTATGATGTGAGGTAGACTGACACAGACACAGCTCTGCTAACGTTATGATGTGAGGTAGACTGACACAGACACAGCTCTGCTAACGTTATGACATGAGGTAGACTGACACAGACACAGCTCTGCTAACGTTATGACGTGAGGTAGGCTGACACAGACACAGCTCTGCTAATGTTATGACGTGAGGTAGGCTGACACAGACACAGCTCTGCTAACGTTATGATGTGAGGTAGACTGACACAGACACAGCTCTGCTAACGTTATGACGTGAGGTAGACTGACACAGACACAGCTCTGCTAACGTTATGATGTGAGGTAGACTGACACAGACACAGCTCTGCTAACGTTATGATGTGAGGTAGACTGACACAGACACGGCTCTGCTAACGTTATGATGTGAGGTAGACTGACACAGACACGGCTCTGCTAACGTTATGACGTGAGGTAGACTGACACAGACACAGCTCTGCTAACGTTATGACGTGAGGTAGACTGACACAGACACAGCTCTGCTAACGTTATGATGTGAGGTAGACTGACACAGACACAGCTCTGCTAACGTTATGACGTGAGGTAGACTGACACAGACACAGCTCTGCTAACGTTATGATGTGAGGTAGACTGACACAGACACAGCTCTGCTAACGTTATGATGTGAGGTAGACTGACACAGACACGGCTCTGCTAACGTTATGATGTGAGGTAGACTGACACAGACACAGCTCTGCTAACGTTATGACGTGAGGTAGACTGACACAGACACAGCTCTGCTAACGTTATGATGTGAGGTAGACTGACACAGACACAGCTCTGCTAATGTTATGACGTGAGGTAGACTGACACAGACACAGCTCTGCTAACGTTATGATGTGAGGTAGACTGACACAGACACAGCTCTGCTAACGTTATGATGTGAGGTAGACTGACACAGACACGGCTCTGCTAACGTTATGATGTGAGGTAGACTGACACAGACACGGCTCTGCTAACGTTATGACGTGAGGTAGACTGACACAGACACAGCTCTGCTAACGTTATGACGTGAGGTAGACTGACACAGACACAGCTCTGCTAACGTTATGACGTGAGGCCTCTGCTATGATATGCCAAAAAGTAATTGCCACTGTATCACCCAGTTTATATAATCTTGCATCTACAGCTGCTTTATAGTTTATGTCTGTGGTAACAGCAAAGACATGATGTGAAACTTCAATCATCAACTGTAACTGAATAATCACAATTGTGGCCAACGAAGAGCTTGCCATTTGTAGCGTACCGTTAATCAAGTATTTATGTGTTTGGTATGTCTAATATCCTTGTTTAGGCCTGTATTTGGAAACTAGACTATAATAAACATGATTGACGGATGGGTTATATACAGTATAAAATAAAGAAAATCTTTTGCAATTAGCCTTATGAATCTGCATTATTTTGCATGCTCTATGCCCTGGATTATAACCAATCCAGTAGGCTACTTTTTACCAGTGTAAAAATAGCTGCAATTTGACGGCAATGCCTTTTTGGCAGATGAGCACCTTTTGGCACAATATAGTATATTGATATAAAGTTTAATGAACACACTTTTTCTACAAGCAGGATGTATAGGAAGTAAACAGGTTTCATATTGTCATGTCACCAAAACACACATTGGATCATAAATTGAACCTACTGATGAGATGTTGTGATTAATCAGTGGTTATGGTTCACACATAAGCTCTATGTGCCTCATGGCTATTAGACTTGACAATATGCAGCCAAGCTGTGTGTAATGGCTAGAGGCCTTAAAGTCCCTCTTTGATGTTACCAGTATATATTACAAATCTGTGCACATGGTTTACTAATCCATGGGCACAGTTTAGGAGTCAATTGTAATAAAACCCACTGCCCACTGATTTACCATATTGTTTTTGTACCAGGTGACCCCTAGGGGGCTCCACAGTTCTCCTTACTGCACTATGTTTATAGATTAATAATGCTTTCAATATTTTATTTCTACATTTTAACATTTTTCAGAATGACACACAAAGAAAGAAAACAGAAACAGGCTCAGAGACACGGGGGGGAATGTGTGTATGTATATATATATACTAAGGACATTCAATGTTACCACATAGTGCTACCAGCCACATAAGGTGCTTATGTGCTTGTAAGAGATGCTGTGCGTGGGCCCCCACACAAGGCGTCTGTGAGAAAATAGATTAATAATGCTGCTGTGTGTTTAATATTCATTCATTCAGCACAGAAATGTGTAGATAGCTTTCGTTGTTCTTGTTATTGGACTCGTTTTACGGGACTTTAGGTAGCTGTCTCTTTTTTCTTTCTTTTTTACCATACATGGGTTTGCATCCCTGCTTTCTAATGGCCAGCAGGGGGCGACTCCACTGGCTGCAAGAATAAGTCAGTAGAAGTCTTGATTTACTACTTCAGTAAACACTTTACTAAGTGTTAAGTTTATGGTCCCACTCCCAATCACTAGTTTCAAGTCTAAAATACAGCATGATGTACATTTAATTATGGTCCCATTTACAGTCAAATAGACCATAAAGCAGACTATACTTTGGGGCGTGATTGACAGGTCGCCTGTCCAGTCATCACGCAGCTCACGATCATGGACCAATAGCAGGCAGCACTGCGGCTCTGTAGGAAACCCCTGGTCTCGCGGTAGCTGCTTCTGGCTCCAAAAAAAAACAAGATGGCGACGGTCAAAATGCCAAACACGAGGCTTCAAAATGGGAGTCCACAAACCAATGGGGGACGTGTGGTGGCTATGTCCATATTTTTATACAGTCTGTGGTCCTACAAAACAAAGGCAGAGGACAGGACAGATAAAGAGGTTTATTTGCCAGTCGACATGAACCGATTGAAAACCCACATATTCATTGCGAGAACGATGCGTCACGTCCGAGCAGCACTGCAGTCTGGGAAAATGAACAGCTGTGTCTTAATCACATCCAGGCTTCCTAGGCAGTATGGAAAAGTATGGGATTTGATTTGAGTCATTTCCAGCTCTGGATAAGTATGGAAAAAAGAAAATAGTGTTTCCACACTATTGTCCCTATTCTGCTGTCTAAAATAGAAAATGAAGAATCCACACTCACTCACCCCTGTGTTCACTTTCATAATAGTCGAGTTGGGAAGAACTTTCTCCACAAGGACACAAGAATGGACTTTTTGGGGTTTGATGATCAGCTGTTGTTGTATTGTTGTCATTATGTCTCATTAGTCATTCTCCCATGTCTCCTCCCAGGCCCATGTGACAGGAGGGATGTCTGGACCGCACCATGTTACAGGAGGGATGGCTGGACCGCACCACTCAGCGGGGGGCCACGGACCGCCCGTCATGCTGCACTACGCCCCCCCACAGCAGGCCAGCGGCTCCGCCCCTCAGCACGGCCCCCAACAGGCCACGCATCAACACTACTACATCACAGCCTCGCCCCAAGGTGAGCACGCCACACGCTCAACACCCACTGGCCCTCTAGCCCAACATGCTCAATACCCACTGGCCCTCTAGCCCAACATGCTCAATACCCACTGGCCCTCTAGCCCAACATGCTCAACACCCACTGGCCCTCTAGCCCAACATGCTCAACACCCACTGGCCCTCTAGCCCAACATGCTCAACACCCACTGGCCCGCTAGCCCAACATGCTCAACACCCACTGGCCCTCTAGCCCAACATGCTCAACACCCACTGGCCCTCTAGCCCAACATGCTCAACACCCACTGGCCCGCTAGCCCAACATGCTCAACACCCACTGGCCCTCTAGCCCAACATGCTCAACACCCACTGGCCCTCTAGCCCAACATGCTCAACACCCACTGGCCCTCTAGCCCAACATGCTCAACACCCACTGGCCCTCTAGCCCAACATGCTCAACACCCACTGGCCCGCTAGCCCAACATGCTCAACACCCACTGGCCCGCTAGCCCAACATGCTCAACACCCACTGGCCCGCTAGCCCAACATGCTCAACACCCACTGGCCCGCTAGCCCAACATGCTCAACACCCACTGGCCTGCTAGCCCAACATGCTCAACACCCACTGGCCCGCTAGCCCAACATGCTCAACACCCACTGGCCCGCTAGCCCAACATGCTCAACACCCACTGGCCCTCTAGCCCAACATGCTCAACACCCACTGGCCCGCTAGCCCAACATGCTCAATACCCACTGGCCCTCTAACCCAACATGCTCAACACCCACTGGCCCGCTAGCCCAACATGCTCAACACCCACTGGCCTGCTAGCCCAACATGCTCAACACCCACTGGCCCTCTAGCCCAACATGCTCAATACCTACTGGCCCTCTAGCCCAACATGCTCAATACCCACTGGCCCTCTAGCCCAACATGCTCAATACCCACTGGCCCTCTAGCCCAACATGCTCAATACCCACTGGCCCTCTAGCCCAACATGCTCAACACCTACTGGCCCTCTAGCCCAACATGCTCAATACCCACTGGCCCTCTAGCCCAACATGCTCAACACCCACTGGCCCTCTAGCCCAACATGCTCAACACCCACTGGCCCTCTAGCCCAACATGCTCAATACCCACTGGCCCTCTAGCCCAACATGCTCAATACTAGGGGTGTCACGATACACTCAGTTCATGATACGATACGTATCACGATACTGGGTTCACGATAACGATACGATACGATACGATTTTAACAATATTTTTTTAAACTTGAATAATGACAATATATGACTGGAAAAGTAGTATTTTATTTGAAATGCACAAATACAAAACATGCTGTTGTGGGAAATTGTTATTACAATAACAACTAGAAAAAACATGAGATTGAAGATAAGGCTTATCTTGAAATAGAATGAGTTACACCGTCACTTAGATTTACTTTGAACTAAAAGGTTTCTCAGCAGTATAAATTCTCATTATGCATCTTCAGTTTTTCTTCAAACTCAAACAACAAGACTTTTCTTAGTCTATTTTTTATGCATCTTCAGTTTTTCCTGTCAAGTAAACAGTTTTGCCAGAAACTCAATTGAATGGTTTCTCTCCTGTATAACTTCTCATGTGTCTCTTCAGAGACTTGTTCAACTGAACTACTTTCCACACATTGAACTTCAACAAACAAACACGTTTCTTAGTCTATTTTTGAAAAAAGAAAAAAAAAAAAAAATTAAAAAAAAAAAAAAAAAAAAAAAATTGCGATATGAGATTTCATCTCAACGATACATATCGTGACGTTTTACTATCGCGAAATTTCGTGGGACGATATATTGTGACACCCCTACTCAATACCCACTGGCCCTCTAGCCCAACATGCTCAATACCCACTGGCCCTCTAGCCCAACATGCTCAATACCCACTGGCCCTCTAACCCAACATGCTCAACACCTACTGGCCCTCTAGCCCAACATGCTCAACACCCACTGGCCCTCTAGCCCAACATGCTCAATACCCACTGGCCCTCTAGCCCAACATGCTCAATACCCACTGGCCCTCTAGCCCAACATGCTCAATACCCACTGGCCCTCTAACCCAACATGCTCAATACCCACTGGCCCTCTAGCCCAACATGCTCAATACCCACTGGCCCTCTAGCCCAACATGCTCAACACCTACTGGCCCTCTAGCCCAACATGCTCAACACCCACTGGCCCTCTAGCCCAACATGCTCAACACCCACTGGCCCGCTAGCCCAACATGCTCAATACCCACTGGCCCTCTAGCCCAACATGCTCAACACCCACTGGCCCTCTAGCCCAACATGCTCAATACTAGGGCTGGGTTCAAAAAATCGATTCTCCGATTTTTAATCGATTTTCCTTTTAATCCTCGATTATCGATTCATATGTCCAGAGATCGATTTTTTTTTTTATTATTATTATTATTTTTTTATTTTTTATTTTTTTATTTTTTTTTACTAAACAGGCTAAAATATTGTGCTGTGTGTGGTAGTTGAAACATAGTTTCAAGTTGACGTTTAATTATGTTTGTAGTTGAAACAAAAACATAAATACTGTAGGCTACAAGAATGGAAATGTTTGATCATTATTAATATCTACTTTTAGAAATTATATAGGCTGAAATCAAATCACTGTGCATAATTGTGAAAGTGTCTTTATTGACAGATGAAAAGGCTGTTATTTACCCTTTGTCACCACGTGGTGAGAAAATATATGTGTAACTAAAACCATTAAAATTGACAACAGGTCTGCAACTTTTTTCCCCCATGTATCTACTTGGCTGGTTGGAAACCCCTGTGTTATGCCTGGTTCAGACTACACGAATTCAGCCCGATATTAGACCGATTTGGTCGTGCGCGACAGATTTTCAGCGTCGGGCCCGAATATGACCGTCGGGGACGACGATCGGCCGTCTTCACCTCTTGTAGTGTGACAGAATCAAAGACCAGCGTCGGGACCAGTCGGGACGTCTAGGACGCCTCACGACGCCCTGACGAAAAGACTGGCATGTCAGTCTTTTGGACATGGTTTCGCCTAGTGTGACACCCCGGAAGACAGGTATCAGGTCCTGGGGAGACCGCTCCCCCCTTATAGTTTTCATTTGCAGGTTAAACAACATGTCACTTCGCTGACAAGGCCTGAATTTTACAATATGTTTTGAAATAAATGTTTAAAAATCGATTGTGTGTTAAAAGCTTGTGTTACGTTTTCATTGGCGTTAATACACTAATAATTAATTTCAATGTCCGCAATTCAGTTGGTTGATGAAATCAATTTGTGGTGTGGGAGATTCCAGCTGTCAAAAGAAGAGAAAAGACTTGCTCCTGGCCAATCCCGGCGCTTGACTGCTGCGTAGGCGGGCACAGGTGGTTTTTGCGTAACCTATGTGCGATTCGAAATAACGCCTCCCCGCTCGATACAGATTTCGCCCGCTCCGCTCCGCTCAAAAGAATAAAAGAGATAAAAAGGCCAGGGTGTTTTAATTTGCGTTTAAACGCCTGGGCAATGGGCATTGCTCACTACAAATAACATGAGCTCAGCAGAGTCGGCTGCATGTTCGTTTCTCTTCCTTCTCGTCTCGCAGCAGCTGGCAAGAAAATAGTGGGCGTGCACATGAAGTAAGTTGGAGGCTGGAGCGGACATCACAGTGCATCACAGTAGAGCCTGTCACTCATCCAAATAACGTTAATTCTGCAAGGGATATATATAGCACCTGGATTACATACATGTTTCACATAGGGTTGTGTTTGGATTTCAATGTTTTATTTTGCCCAATATTGAAATGTTCTACAATTGCATTTTGTGCTAACATAAACATTATTTCTATCTACCACTTTAGCCTATTTAGGCTGATTTGGTTGCTATTTCTTGTCAATGTAGTGGCCTCAATGCATGCTGGGAGATTTCGTTCACAGGTCCGCCTCCCCGACGACCTGTGAACTCGCTGACGACAGCAGACGACATGATGACGGTGGCATACGATGCTCTGTCGGTGTTAAGTGAGAATACACTTGTAGTGTGGCCAGTCTCCCGACCAAGACATGTCACGAATTTATGGCAGTATGATGGCCTCGTCTGACATGGTGACATCGTGAACGACAAAAAATATCGTGTAGTCTGATCCTGGCATTACATAACTGGACAGTCATGTAATTCAGGGTACAGCTCAAAAACCACGTTTTTGTATCACTAACCAAATCCAATATTGAAAATTGATCGAATCGGAATCGAATCGAATCGAATCGAATCGAAATTAATCGATTCGCAACCTTGTGAATCGGAATCGAATCGATTCTTGAAATTTGAACCAATACCCAGCTCTACTCAATACCCACTGGCCCTCTAGCCCAACATGCTCAATACCCACTGGCCCTGCTCAACACCCACTGGCCCTCTAGCCCAACATGCTCAACACCCACTGGCCCTCTAGCCCAACATGCTCAACACCCACTGGCCCTCTAGCCCAACATGCTCAACACCCACTGGCCCTCTAGCCCAACATGCTCAACACCCACTGGCCCGCTAACTCAACTCCTCCTGCTGACAACACTGTGTCAACAGGATAGCTTCATATTTTAAAAGCACAATTCACCCAAAAATCTAAAATACATATTTCTCCTTTTACTGTACATATATATATATACTGTATATCTAGATTGTTTTGGTGTGAGGTGCCGAGTTTTGGAGATATCGGCTGTAGAGATGCTGTAGGGTGTAGTTCGGGCGAAAGAAAAAAGTTCTGTTCGGTCAAAAGAAAATAGTTCCTCCTAAACTGCTCACAACAAGGATTGTGGATTATCTTGAGTAATCGGGTCATGATTTCTGGAAAGAGACATTGCTGTTGAATTTTTCAAATGTATATACAGATCCTCTAAATCTCCGCCAAAAATTTGGCGGAGATTCAGAGGGAGTGGACTGAGGCTGGAGTCAGTCATAACCGAGAAGTAACTGCTGATTTTCGTCACACTATTCTAATTTCTTGAAATACTGTTTTGGGGTTTTTCTGGAGCTGTAGGCCAAAATTATGAAAAATGAAACGAATAAAGGCTAGAAATATTTCACTTTGTGTGTAATGAATCTATAATCTATGAAAGTTTCACTTTTTGAAAGGAATTATGGAAAAAGAACAACTTTTCCATGATATTCTAATTTTTTGGAAAGGATCTGTATATATATATTTTTTTTTGGTGCTTTGAGCACAAGCTGAGTGCCATCCAGTTCCATCGTGTTGGAGAGAAGGCAGAAATCTCTACAGCCGACATCTCCAAAACTCTGCAACTCAGACCAAAACTATCTAGATGGATAAAGAACAGGTAGAGGAGGGGGGGGGGGTATTTTGGATTTTGGGGTGAACTGTCCCTTTAAGTTTAAAGGTATTTCTTCTTCCTTGTACTCTGAAGCTGTTTCGTAGGTCTGTTCAACTCTTTAAAAAACCTGTGTGTGTGTGTGTGTGTGTGTGTGTGTGTGTGTGTGTGTGTGTGTGTGTGTGTGCGTGTGTGTGTGTGTGTGTGTGTGTGCGTGCGTGCGTGTGTGTGTTCCAGCTGTGCAGGTTCAGGCTCACCCCAGCCAGCAGCTGTCCTTCCACACGCCTGGAAACTGAAACAACATCCACAGCTAAGAGGCCCCCCCCCCTCCCCCCAAATCCATCCAGGAGAGAACCTACTGGACAGGAGAGAACCTACTGGACAGGAGAGAACCTACTGGACAGGCCCAATTCACACACTATCCTTCATGACGTATAGTCATCTGTCACTTCTCCCCCCCTTTCTGCCTTCTCCCCCGTGAACCAGGAAGAGACGAGTGTTGAGGCAGCCACACTTTCATTGACAAACTAACAGGAGGATTTTTATTGTGAAGAGAACAGATTTACAGCCACGATTTTTTGAGAGAGAAGACGAGTGAAACAGCAGAGCTGTGCCTGTGTGTGTGTGTGTGGTGTGTGTGGTGTGTGTGTGTGTGTGTGTGTGTGTGTGTGTGTGTGTGTGTGTGTGTGTGGTGTCTAGATTGGCCAGTGGAGCGTGGTGATGTAGTGTGATCACCCCGAGCTCTCTCGTCTCTCGCTGTATGACCTCTGTGTGACCTCTGTGTGTTTTTCATGGGGGGGGGGGTTGTATGTGAATGGGCCCTAACTCCCTAAACCCCTAAGCAACTTCCACCCACGCTCACCACACTCCCACACCCCACCACACTCCCACACCCCACCGCTCGCCCAGCAAAACTAACAATATTTTTAATTACTTTTTTAGTCCAGCTACTTTTAGCAAAGCAGAGGAAAGCCAGAAAAGGCTTTGGTTCTTAAAAGGCGAGTAGGGACTGTTCCCAAAAGGACCTGAAGAAGATAAAGCAGGACTATAAGGCATCTCCTGCTACAAACGTCTGGACACATGATTCTCTCTCTCCCCGTCCCTTACCCGACTCCCACTTCTCCTTTTGCAGGTGAAACCTCTTCATAAATAATAAAAACCATTGGAAAAAAACAAATGAAAAGTACACTTTTTAATTCAGTCTCAAGCAATGAAGGTGTTTGATGATAGTACCACATTGTTTCATGTGGTCAAACTGTAGCGGGCTTCAGGTGACGTAACACATGATCCTCTGGCTGTTGTGTTGGAAGTCCTCCACTGTGTGAAAAGATGATTGTAGGGCTGTAATGGTTCACAAAATGCATGGTTCTGTTCCATATGGCACAGTGCTGTCACGTTCTGTTCCATATGGCACAGTGCTGTCACGTTCTGTTCTATATGACACAGTGCTGTCACGTTCTGTTCCATATGACACAGTGCTGTCACGTTCTGTTCCATATGGCACAGTGCTGTCACGTTCTGTTCCATATGACACAGTGCTGTCACATTCTGTTCCATATGACACAGTGCTGTCACATTCTGTTCCATATGACACAGTGCTGTCACGTTCTGTTCCATATGACACAGTGCTGTCACGTTCTGTTCCATATGACACAGTGCTGTCACGTTCTGTTCCATATGACAGTGCTGTCACGTTCTGTTCCATATGACACAGTGCTGTCACGTTCTGTTCCATATGACACAGTGCTGTCACGTTCTGTTCCATATGACAGTGCTGTCACATTCTGTTCCATATGACACAGTGCTGTCACGTTCTGTTCCATATGACAGTGCTGTCACGTTCTGTTCCATATGACACAGTGCTGTCACGTTCTGTTCCATATGACACAGTGCTGTCACGTTCTGTTCCATATGACAGTGCTGTCACATTCTGTTCCATATGACACAGTGCTGTCACGTTCTGTTCCATATGACAGTGCTGTCACGTTCTGTTCCATATGACACAGTGCTGTCACGTTCTGTTCCATATGACACAGTGCTGTCACGTTCTGTTCCATATGACAGTGCTGTCACATTCTGTTCCATATGACAGTGCTGTCACGTTCTGTTCCATATGACACAGTGCTGTCACGTTCTGTTCCATATGACAGTGCTGTCACATTCTGTTCCATATGACAGTGCTGTCACATTCGGTACATTTTCCATACAGCAAAAAGCAGAAATGCCAGAGAAATTTCCTTGATTAAAAAAATGTACCTGCACATTCGGCAATTAATCTGCCCTAATTACCTATTTAAAAAAAATCTGTCTCCTTTACATTAGGTCACCTGCGGGGGTGCTCTTTACACTTCCTGAAAGAGACGTAAGATGACATAGCTGTGTAAGATGACATAGCTGTGTAAGATGACATAGCTGTGGCCCAACACAACTCTGCTCACTGCAGACATGAGTAGCAGGATGGATTCAAACAGCACAAATAAGCTCATCACATTACAGCAGCGTCTCTACTGTTCACTTTATTTTCTGGCCCCTTTGCTCTTCACCTTTAAGTCTCAGGTGGGCCTACTTTACCTGTGCAGGTAAAGGAGAAGTTCATTGATGTTGGACCTGCAGTATAATGTGTCTCCTGCATAACTGTAGTACTTTGGACCAACAGAGAATATTAGCTCCATAGTTAAAATCTCTCTTAAACCGGCTTGGTCAGACGTTCCTACAGACACAATTGGTCGTATCTGCGGGTGGGGTATGAGTTCTGGTCGCTGCACTAGCGCCTCCTCTGGTCAGTCGGGAGTGGTGTCTGGAGCCAATATTGTCTGAGGTCCACAATCCCCAAACCTCTACTTGAACTCTTGAGATTTTCAAAGTAACATTAAGGTGAATAGTCGAGTTGATAATCAAAGACTTTCATTCAAGACAAAGAAATTGGCTGAACATTTTGTTTATTGTAGTTATTAGAAAAGGGGAAAAAACAGTTCTCGTTCAAACACTTGAAATATTGAAATATGGACGTTTCGGTTGAGATAGCGGTAACCGTGGTAACGACATAAATACCGTGTAAAAAATAGTTTGTAGCTAATCATTTGTTCAGACATTCTCAGGAGTCGTCAGCAAATCCATAGTAAAGCTCATACGTATCATTTCAAAAATATTAAGAAACTTCTACACTACAAAATAAACCTTTAACCTAAAATATTAACTGCAATAGACTGTCACACGCTGATCAAAATGACAAAAACAAAGTTTTCTCCAGCTGTGCAGTGTGCTGGCAACCTCCCTGTGTGTTATAATGGACAGACTTCACCAGTTTCAGCTGGCATGAGGGGGAGGAGCTAACTTCACCTGTGTTTACACTGGCATGAGGGGGAGGAGCTAACTTCACCTGTGTTTACACTGGCATGAGGGGGAGGAGCTAACTTCACCTGTGTTTACACTGGCATGAGGGGGAGGAGCTAACTTCACCTGTGTTTACACTGGCATGAGGGGGAGGAGCTAACTTCACCTGTGTTTACACTGGCATGAGGGGGAGGAGCTAACTTCACCTGTGTTTACACTGGCATGAGGGGGAGGAGCTAACTTCACCTGTGTTTACACTGGCATGAGGGGGAGGAGCTAACTTCACCTGTGTTTACACTGGCATGAGGGGGAGGAGCTAACTTCACCTGTGTTTACACTGGCATGAGGGGGAGTCGATGATGACCCTTCAACTTCCATTCACTTTACCCTCAGTTTCTTCATGTCGTGTCAGTTATTCTATTCTATATTTCTACCCAACCTTAAAAAAAAAGGTGGAGATACAACAACCAAGATGACAGCTGAGATGATCATGGTCAGGCACTCGCAAGTCACTCCCTTATTGTAATTGTGGTGAAAAGTGGGTGTGTCCTGACAGATGACACCTATCCTGAAAGCGGGACGGTCCCGGACAAACCGGGTAGAGATGGGATATTGGTATCGGGACGGGGTGCCGATACTGATGTAATTCAAATATCGGATATCGCGTAACATAACATGAAACAGTGCTAGTAAGTTGTAGTGAGCTACTAACATTGGCAGTTCGCTAACTCAACATGTCCTTAGTTCTGCTGATATTTTAGTCTTATCAATAATTGGG
The DNA here is from genome assembly GCF_964638095.1 of Poromitra crassiceps. NCBI lineage: Eukaryota > Metazoa > Chordata > Actinopteri > Beryciformes > Melamphaidae > Poromitra > Poromitra crassiceps. The sequence continues at coordinate 46,517,824 of NC_139644.1, read as the reverse complement.
GGAGGTGCGTTTAATTGTCGGTTTGTTGAAACGTTATTTTAATCATTTTTGAGTGGATCAATTGTTTTGTAAATATCTAATGGCCTTTATTAACTGTTTAATTTAATACTGTGTAATATTATGAACCAGGTAACTAATGCTATGAGTTAACAAACCAAATAGTAAGTGATGTTACAATAGCAGCAGCCAGCTACTACAGTATGTAAGACCTCTGGTATCAGTATCGGCAGATATCCAAATTCAGAATCAGAACTGGGGGGAAAGTGGATGTTAGGGTGCATCTCTAAAAGCAGAACTGGGGGGGAAAAGTGGATGGGTGCATCTCTAAAAGCAGGGCATCTGGTCACCCTAGGCTGGTCGTCCATCATACCTCCATGGTCCATCTGAAAGAAAACAGACATGCAGCGATTGGGTCAAAGTCGTTCAGTCTGCAGAGAAACGTGTGAAACGTGTGTGTGTTTAGGTTTGAACCTGCTGCTGGCTGATTGACATAGTTCCCCTCTTCATCATCATCACTGTCGCTCTCCTCGTCGTCAACATCCCTCCACTTCATTGCTGCTGGTGGAGACAAACAAGACTGATCCATACCAATACTGATATCACAACACCATCACAGTGACGAGGAGATGTTAGGCTACGTTCATACTGAAGAGATGTTAGGCTATGTTCACACTGAAGAGATGTTAGGCTACGTTCATACTGAAGAGATGTTAGGCTATGTTCACACTGAAGAGATGTTAGGCTATGTTCACACTGAAGAGATGTTAGGCTACGTTCATACTGAAGAGATGTTAGGCTACGTTCATACTGAAGAGATGTTAGGCTACGTTCACACTGAAGAGATGTTAGGCTACGTTCATACTGAAGAGATGTTAGGCTATGTTCACACTGAAGAGATGTTAGGCTACGTTCACACTGAAGAGATGTTAGGCTATGTTCACACTGAAGAGATGTTAGGCTATGTTCACACTGAAGAGATGTTAGGCTACGTTCACACTGAAGAGATGTTAGGCTACGTTCACACTGAAGAGATGTTAGGCTACGTTCACACTGAAGAGATGTTAGGCTACGTTCATACTGAAGAGATGTTAGGCTATGTTCACACTGAAGAGATGTTAGGCTACGTTCATACTGAAGAGATGTTAGGCTACGTTCACACTGAAGAGATGTTAGGCTACGTTCATACTGAAGAGATGTTAGGCTACGTTCATACTGAAGAGATGTTAGGCTACGTTCACACTGAAGAGATGTTAGGCTATGTTCATACTGAAGAGATGTTAGGCTACGTTCACACTGAAGAGATGTTAGGCTACGTTCACACTGAAGAGATGTTAGGCTACGTTCATACTGAAGAGATGTTAGGCTATGTTCACACTGAAGAGATGTTAGGCTACGTTCACACTGAAGAGATGTTAGGCTACGTTCATACTGAAGAGATGTTAGGCTACGTTCACACTGAAGAGATGTTAGGCTATGTTCACACTGAAGAGATGTTAGGCTACGTTCACACTGAAGAGATGTTAGGCTATGTTCACACTGAAGAGATGTTAGGCTATGTTCACACTGAAGAGATGTTAGGCTATGTTCACACTGAAGAGATGTTAGGCTACGTTCACACTGAAGAGATGTTAGGCTACGTTCACACTGAAGAGATGTTAGGCTACGTTCACACTGAAGAGATGTTAGGCTACGTTCACACTGAAGAGATGTTAGGCTACGTTCACTACGTTCACACTGAAGAGATGTTAGGCTACGTTCATACTGAAGAGATGTTAGGCTATGTTCACACTGAAGAGATGTTAGGCTACGTTCACACTGAAGAGATGTTAGGCTACGTTCATACTGAAGAGATGTTAGGCTACGTTCACTACGTTCACACTGAAGAGATGTTAGGCTACGTTCACTACGTTCACACTGAAGAGATGTTAGGCTACGTTCACACTGAAGAGATGTTAGGCTACGTTCATACTGAAGAGATGTTAGGCTATGTTCACACTGAAGAGATGTTAGGCTACGTTCACACTGAAGAGATGTTAGGCTACGTTCACACTGAAGAGATGTTAGGCTACGTTCACTACGTTCACACTGAAGAGATGTTAGGCTACGTTCACTACGTTCACACTGAAGAGATGTTAGGCTACGTTCATACTGAAGAGATGTTAGGCTACGTTCACTACGTTCACACTGAAGAGATGTTAGGCTACGTTCATACTGAAGAGATGTTAGGCTACGTTCACTACGTTCATACTGAAGAGATGTTAGGCTACGTTCACTACGTTCACACTGAAGAGATGTTAGGCTACGTTCACTACGTTCACACTGAAGAGATGTTAGGCTACGTTCACTACGTTCACACTGAAGAGATGTTAGGCTATGTTCACACTGAAGAGATGTTAGGCTACGTTCACTACGTTCACACTGAAGAGATGTTAGGCTACGTTCACACTGAAGAGATGTTAGGCTATGTTCACACTGAAGAGATGTTAGGCTACGTTCACACTGAAGAGATGTTAGGCTACGTTCACTACGTTCACACTGAAGAGATGTTAGGCTACGTTCATACTGAAGAGATGTTAGGCTACGTTCACACTGAAGAGATGTTAGGCTACGTTCACTACGTTCACACTGAAGAGATGTTAGGCTACGTTCATACTGAAGAGATGTTAGGCTATGTTCACACTGCTTTTTCACATTATGTGACTCAGATCTGAAACCCCCCAACCTTTTTTTATTATGTTTTTCTCTCTTTCTCGTGGAATCCGATCTTTCAATTCTGATTTGGGACACATCATTATGCGATGGGACAGTGAGGTGTTAGACCTCAAGTATTTTCTATAGGGGAACAACTTGAGAGGTAGCGTATGAACCGGTCTGTGTTTGAAAGCATATCGAAAGAAATGACTGTATTCTATATTCTCAAATACACTACTGCCGCATGCGCTGGGACGCGTCATCAGTGATGTTATCTGGGGTCGTTAGGTGTTTCGGGTCTGTCAACATCATACACCCTCGCCCAGTAGACCCAGCCGAGGCCAATTAAGACCCCGACTCGCGTCCCAGAAGCCGCTCACGGATCAGCCTTACTACTCTGTCTGCAACGTTGCCCGCGGGAGGGGTAAACGAGAACGCCCAATCCGCTGCAATAGAGCTAGTGCTACGCCGCAGTATTGGCCCTTCGGTGCATGGAGGATCTAGGCTCTGTGGGTTTTCTCCCGGCCGTGCTCCTCCTTCGTCTCACCAGACCCTCCCGTGGCAAAGGCAATCCAGAGGCTGAGAGAATACCTCAAGGACGCCTCAAGAGGGCCTGTGCGCTGCACGTCATTTACCTGCGTCGAGCACCTCGCTCTAGCCACAGAAGAACATGGCAGCAGTGTCAGAGAAATGTTGGGGGCCTTAAAGTCAAGTTTAATGGTCTGTCCATTTTATGGTGAACTTGACCGTGTTTTGGGTGATACATCTACTGCGACACCATTGCGAGTCCGTTCAGCACCGTGATCAGTTCACACTGGAATCTGATATAGGCCGCATTTTAACAGCCAAACAAAAAAAATCTGATCTGAGTAATCAATCAGAATTGAGCATGGACAATGCTAACGCCATTAGCGCCATGTTGTGGGATGTACAGTCAATTAAAAACACAGATTTGGGCGAACCTAATCTAACCAAAAATGTCTGCCTTGTTTAAAAAAAGAAGAAGGAAAACATAAAAATAAATTGGGCCACACTGAGTGACCGACTGCTAGAGTCACTTCCTGTTGCAGTGTTTGCTAGTACAATAACTGACAGGAAATAAACTTGAGTCCCAACTGTTCCTTGGTTCTAATGGATATTAAACACATAATATACGTTGGATATCAAAATATGCAGGGCGTATTTTCCTCACATGACCATATGAAAACATCACAACTCAACATCACAAATCTGTGTGAGCCCTGGGCTGAGGAGTGATACAGTCCATGGGAGTGATAGCCAAGTAATTACCCCACAAGCTCTCTGTCTGTCTGTCAGTCAGTCTGTCTGTCTGTCTGTCTGTCGTCTGTCTGTCTGTCTGTCTGTCTGTCTGTCTGTCTGTCTGTCTGTCTGTCTGTCTGTCTGTCTGTCAGTCTGTCTGTCGTCTGTCTGTCTGTCTGTCTGTCGTCTGTCTGTCTGTCTGTCTGTCTGTCTGTCTGACTGACTGTCTGTCTGTCTGTCTGTCTGTCTGTCTGTCGTCTGTCTGTCTGTCTGTCTGTCTGTCTGTCGTCTGTCTGTCTGTCTGTCTGTCTGACTGTCTGTCTGTCTGTCTGTCTGACTGTCTGTCTGTCTGTCTGTCTGTCTGTCTGTCTGTCTGACTGTCTGTCTGTCTGTCTGTCAGTCTGTCTGTCGTCTGTCTGTCTGTCTGTCTGTCTGTCTGTCTGTCTGACTGTCTGTCTGTCTGTCTGTCTGTCGTCTGTGAGGCATTATGGTGCTGTAGGACTAGTGCTGCATGTGGCAGTGATACTGTAGCAGCAGGGATGACAACTTCCACCTGGGCCAACCTTAACCTCACGTAGTCAGGCTCACTGTCGACGTTAGCAAGCTGCCAGCGACAGAGGGTCTGAATCACAAGTCTCTGAATCACACGAGACTTCCGGCAAAGAAGGAAGCCAAAGTTTGCAGTTTTAGTCGGCGTGGTGGTAGTCTGGCAGTGCCAGCCGTAGGTGGGTCTGACTACTGTACGTGAGACTAGCGTGGTGGTGGTTTGAGCCATTTCAATAAAGTTGATGTTTTCACCCGGTGTCTATTTAGCTGTTGCACAGATTCTGAATGCACCGCCCACGAGGTCCGTGGTTGGTCAATTCATGTGTCTGTCACCTATGCTTTTTTTTTTGGGTCATCTTGGGGAGCGGGCGTTAACCACTTTTGAGAGTAAAAGTACAAGTAATCTCATGATGGTAAATCATCTCTTAGTCCTCTGTGACAGTATTCTTCTGTGTGTACCCTCTAACACAGGGGTGGGCAACTATTTTTCATGGGGGGCCACATGAAAAATCCAGATTGTTGCCGGGGGTCGAACAAATATTGTCATGCCGTAACCCAGGGATGGGCAACTTTGATGATAGAGAGGGCCACAAAAAAAGTCCTCGCTACCAGATTTTGCTGAGGGCTGAACGGCGCCAGCGCGAAAAAACTTGGGGCATTTGAAGCCAGGTTTAGAGGAATAACTAATTTTAAATTAACAGTTGTGATGTCATTATTCAGTCTTAACCACCAATATTTGATCCTTTTCTCACTCACTCCTATGTCACCACACTCTCCCTGCAGGGCTTGAAATTAACTTTTTTCACCACCTGCCAATATGGCTGCTAGATTTTAAAGTTACCAGCCAATTAGAATTTCCACTATCCGAAATGTTTTTCTTGAAATAAACCAGAATATGAGTGTGTTAATTTAAGCATAAGTATCAGTAAGTGGCCGGGATTCTCAAAGCCTGTGTTGAGGGTCACACGAACATGCACTCTTGAAGCTAAATAAATCCAAAACCAACAAGTTAATTATTTAAATTTCTACCTCAATGTAGAACAGCCATTTCTTACACATGAGATTACTTTTGGCCTTTTAGTCATAAAGATTATTGAAAGATATTCCATATTCCAGACTGAAATGCTATAACAGAAGAATATTGGCCAGAATGACATGAACATTTGGACACTTATTCAGCGGGTATCTTGCATGTTGCGTTCAGGTGCACTGTAAAAAAAAAAAAATGCAATTCCATCGCGGGCCACAAAGGGGGGCCGTATGTTGCCCATGTGTGCTTTATAGTAACGTTCAGTCATAACTCATTTATAATTAAGCCCATAGTTAATGAACTAATCATGTACAAAACACACACACAGTCACATATTTTATATACTGTATATGTTGTAAGCCTAATTTTTGCCATCACAGCTGCTTTTTACATGTATGGGATAATACAGGCTAATATACAAGGTGTCCCAAGCTCTGAGTCATTATAAACTCAATTAGCTACAGGAGCTAATGTTCACATTCAGTCCTTGTATATTTCTCTCATGTGTTCATCATTCATTTCCTCCTCTGTGTGTGTGTGATTGAGAAATGAGATGCAGGTGGTGTTCATCCTAATTGGCCTGGTCAGGTGTCAGATTGCTGCTGGCTGATTGGCTGGTGGAGAGCATTTAAGCCAGCTGATGCCATCCTGTCTCCCCTTGCTCTCCTCATTCCCAACGATGATGGCTGCTGTGCTGACTGCTGTGTTCTGTCAGGTAGGAACTGTGTGTAGACCTACTTTAGTAGTTCTGCAGAACTTTATTAAGATGTGTCTTTATCTTGGTAGACCTGTGCAGTCTAAACTGTAAATAGTTACCTTCCAGATCTACACTTTTGTACACTGTAAATAACACTTACCCAAGTAGCAGAAAGTAGGGGGAGAAGCCATTTAGTTTTTTGTAACATTTTCTCATGTTTATTTTGTAGGAGCTTATAGGTAAGAGCTGTGTCTCTTATTTAATCTATCATTTTCTTTTCTTAGGTAAATTTAAGGTTGGGGATTAGTTTGATTGGTTAGTTGTGTTGGGGCCATGCTGTGCTCTGAAACTAAACCTGCTACTTGTGAACTTGTGATGGTGGTTTGGCTGATCATCCTTGGGAGTGGGCAGAGTGGGGGCACTTTTGTGTTGCGGTCCGGTTCCCCGAGGCCGGTTCCTAACATAATTGGGTGCTCGTCCGCTTTTCTCATTCGTCAGCACGTCGTCTGTGTGTGTATATATATATTTTATGTTTGTCTGGTGGGCAGTCTTTGTGCAGGTGGTAAATGGTGTTAGTCAAGGTGCCTTTGCATGGAGCTGAGGAAGCTCATGGTGGTAAAGCTGGTGGAGATGTTTGGAGGAGGAGCCGGTCAGAGGGGACCAGTAAGACTGAGGAGGGGCGTGACAAGGCAGGGCCGTCAGTAGCACCGTTTCTCCTCTTTCTGTGTAGACTGCTACCCTACAAGAGTCTCCGTACATAGACTTGCCTGTGACTCTGACTCCCAAGCCGTCTAAATCAGCGATACAGACGTATTTACAAGTGTCACAGAAACATTTCAAAGCCACATATTGAGAAGAAGGGTTCATAGCTTCTCGACGTCGGGGTTAGAAAGCTCGTCGCTGCTCATAAATGCCTCTTTTCATCTGAAGTCTGTGCTGGTGATATTTTTTTACAGAGCTTTCGGCCAGAGTGGCGCTGTTGAGCGCTGTTGACGGCTGGGAGCTCTAACCTGGAAAAAATATCACCAGCACAGACTTCAGATGAAAAGAGGCATTTATGAGCAGCGTCGAGCTTTCTAACCCCGACGTCGAGAAGCTATGAACTCTTCTCAATATGTGGCTTTGAAATGTTTCTGTGACACTTGTAAATACGTCTGTGTCGCTGATTTAGACGGCTTGGGAGTCAGAGTGACAGGCAAGTCTATGTACAGAGACTCTTGTAGGGTAGCAGTCTACACAGAAAGAGGAGAAACGGTGCTACTGACGGCCCTGCCTTGTCACGCCCCTCCTCAGTCTTACTGGTCCCCTCTGACCGGCTCCTCCTCCAACAAACGTCTCCACCAGCTTTACCACCATGAGCTTCCTCAGCTCCATGCAAAGGCACCTCCATTTACCACCTGCACAAAGACTGCCCACCAGACAAACATAAAAAATATATATATATGACGTGCTGACTAACGAGAAAAGCGGGCGACCCCCTAATTATGTTAGGAACCAGCCTCGGGGAAGGGGACGGCAACACAAGTGCTCCCACTCCCAAAGATGATCAGCCAAACCACCTTCACAAGTAGCAGGTTTAGTTTCAGAGCACAGCATGGCCCCAACATCAACAAATCAAACTAATCGCCAACCTTAAACTTACCTCAGAAAAGGATGGATTAAAAAAAAAATAGACACAGCTCTCACCTATAAGCTCCTACAAAATAAACATGAGAAAATGTTACAAAACTAAAGGGCTTCTCCCTCCTACTTAGGTAAGAGTTATTTAGTGTAAACAAGTGTAGATCTGGAAGGTAGCTATTTACAGTTTGGACTGCACAAGTCTACCTAGACAAGGACAGATCTTCAAGTTCTAAAGAACTACCAAAGTAGGCCTACACACAGTTCCTACCTCACCTGACACAACAAAGAGTCAGCAGCGCAGCCATCATGGTTGGCAATGACAGCAAGGGATGGCATCCCTAAACCCATTCAACAATGCAGAAACAAGAAGTTGGTGAAATGTAATGTTTGGGGCTATCATTCAAAACTCATTTAGCGACAGAATTTAAACGTTGGAGTCTTCTTCATGTGTTCACATCATTCCTTTCTTCAGTGTGTGATTGAACTATGAGTCCACTCATTGTACTACTAAATTGTAACTATGTTGACTCTTTGCTGTGTTCTGTCCGGTAGGAACTGTGTAGGTCTACTTACTTCTTCAGAACTTACAGATGTGTTATCTTGGTGGACCTGTGCAGGCTAAACTGTAAATAGGTAATTCCAGCGCTACACTTTTGTACACTAACATCTTACCCAAGTAAAGTAGGAGGGAGAAGCCTTTGTTTTTTGTAACATTTTCTCATGTTTATTTTGTAGGAGCTTATAGGTGAGAGCCGTCTTTTATTTAATCCATCCTTTTCTTAGGTAAGTTTAAGGTTGGGGATTAGTTTGTTGTTGGGGCCATGCTGTGCTCTGAAACTAAGCCTGCGACTTGTGAACTTGTGATGGTGGTTTGGCTGATCATCCTTGGGAGTGGGAAGAGTGGGGGCACTTTTGTGTTGCGGTCCGGTTCCCCGAGGCCGGTTCGTAACATAATTGGGGGCTCGTCCGCTTTTCTCGCTCGTCAGCACGTCGTCTGAGTATGTATGTATATATATATATATATATATATATATATATATATATTTTATATGTTTGTCTGGTGGGCAGTCTTTGTGCAGGTGGTAAATGGTGTGCATGGAGCTGAGGAAGCTCATGGTGGTAAAGCTGGTGGAGTTGTTTGTTGGAGGAGGAGCCGGTCAGAGGGGACCAGTAAGACAGAGGAGGGGCGTGACAAGGCAGGGCCGTCAGTAGCACCGTTTCGCCTCTTTCTGTGTAGACTGCTACCCTACAAGAGTCTCCGTACATAGACTTGCCTGTGACTCTGACTCCCAAGCCGTCTAAATCAGTGATACAGACGTATTTACAAGTGTCACAGAAACATTTCAAAGCCACATATTGAGAAGAAGGGTTCATCGCTTCTCAACGTCGGGGTTAGAAAGCTTGACGCTGCTCATAAATGCCTCTTTTCATCTGAAGTCTGTGCTGGTGATATTTTTTCCAGGTTAGAGCTCCCAGCCGTCAGAGCGCTCAACAGCGCCACTCTGGCCGAAAGCTCGGTAAAAAATATCACCAGCACAGACTTCAGATGAAAACAGGCATTTATGAGCAGCGTCGAGCTTTCTAACCCCGACATCGAGAAGCTATGAACTCTTCTTCTCAATATGTGGCTTTGAAATGTAATATTTAATTGAAGCACGCATCTCTGCCTGTCTGAAAGACATTGGGGCCTGGATGGTTGCTCACCACCTCAAACTGAACCTAGAAAAAACAGAACTTCTCTTTCTCCCTGCCAAAGACTCCCCTCTGACCGACCTCTCTATCACCATCAACAACTCCATAGTATCTCCCTCCATAACAGCCAAGAACCTCGGAGTCATACTTGACAATCAATTATCCTTCTCCCCTTTCATTGCTGCCACCGCACGTTCCTGCCGCTTTGCCCTCTATAACATCAGAAAAATCCGTCCATTTCTCACCATAGAAGCATCACAACTCCTGGTTCAATCCCTTGTCATTCCCCGCCTTGACTACTGTAACGTTCTGCTTGCCGGTCTCCCTGCCTCCACTATCCAACCACTTCAACTCATTCAAAATGCTGCAGCCCGTCTGATTTTCAATCAAAACAAATTTTCCCATGTCACCCCCCTCTTCCGTCATCTACACTGGCTTCCCATCCTGGCTCGCATTAAATTCAAGACCCTGGTTTTAGCCTACAAAGCAGTCTATCAAACAGCCCCTCCATATTTACAGCCACTGGTCAGTTTCCAAACCTCCTACCGCTCCCTCCGCCCCTCCACTAGTGCAGGACGTCTCGCCCCTCCCTCCCTGCGCGGCCCTACAGGTGGCGCACGAACGAGACTTTTTTCAGTTCTCGCCCCGACATGGTGGAATGAGCTCCCCCCTGCAGCTAGAATGGCCACATCTTTGCCCATATTTAAAATAAAATTAAAAACTCATCTATTCACCATCCATTTTCCTATCTCTCCCTCTGCTGTTCATACACTGTAATAATCTGCACTCTTGATCATTTTTATCTATGCATATTTTTATCATGATCACATATTGTCTGTTTTAATCTATTTCCATTATTCTGCTATGTTTAATTGTGTGATGTATTTTAATCTGTTGTACGTCGCTTTGGATGAAAGCGTCTGCTAAATGACAATAAAAAAAAAAAAAAAAAAAAAAAAAAAATGTTTCTGTGACACTTGTAAATACGTCTGTATCACTGATTTAGACGGCTTGGGAGTCAAAGTGACAGGCAAGTCTATGTACGGAGATCTTGTAGGGTAGCAGTCTACACAGAAAGAGGAGAAACGGTGCTACTGACGGCCCTGCCTTGTCACGCCCCTCCTCAGTCTTACTGGTCCCCTCTGACCGGCTCCTCCTCCAACAAACCTCTCCACCAGCTTTACCACCATGAGCTTCCTCAGCTCCATGCAAAGCCACCTTGACTAACACCATTTACCACCTGCACAAAGACTGCCCACCAGACAAACATATAAAATATATATATACACACACTCACAGACGACGTGCTGACGAATGAGAAAAGCAGACGAGCACCCAATTATGTTAGGAACCGGCCTCGGGGAACCGGACCGCAACACAAAAGTGCCCCCACTCTTCCCACTCCCAAGGATGATCAGCCAAACCACCATCACAAGTTCACAAGTAGCAGGTTTAGTTTCAGAGCACAGCATGGCCCCAACACAACTAACCAATCAAACTAATCCCCAACCTTAAATTTACCTAAGAAAAGAAAATGATAGATTAAATAAGAGACACAGCTCTTACCTATAAGCTCCTACAAAATAAACATCAGAAAATGTTACAAAAAACTAAAGGGCTTCTCCCCCTACTTTCTGCTACTTGGATAAGTGTTATTTACAGTGTACAAAAGTGTAGATCTGGAAGGTAACTATTTACAGTTTAGACTGCACAGGTCTACCAAGATAAAGACACATCTTAATAAAGTTCTGCAGAACTACTAAAGTAGGTCTACACACAGTTCCTACCTGACAGAACACAACAGTCAGCACAGCAGCCATCATCGTTGGGAATGAGGAGAGCAAGGGGCGACAGGATGGCATCAGCTGGCTTAAATGCTCTCCACACAGTAAAAACTCCTGGGCTGTTTGTGTAAACATATAGTTGGTCTATTCACCTGGGTCAAGTATTCTGGGCTAGCTGTGGTACTATAAACACACTCTTGGGCTGCTCATAGCCCAATATGATTGGGTAAGAGGGCTTTAAGGGGGTATTTTGCGGTTGGACATCTGGTTGGGCTACTCTGGCCCATGTCCTGGTCCATTCATTTTCCCGCCGGCCCCTCAGTCCAGTGGAATTTTCTGGAAGCAGCAGCTTGTCTCCCTCCTCTCCCATATTAAGAAGTGAGCAGGATTTTACGGTAGGTTATATGAATACCTATTTATATTATTTTTAAATAAGTTGTGGTAAAAGCATGAGCTCAGTTCACTGATGGCATCATGGGGGATTTAGTGGCTTTCATTCTGTGTGTAACGGGATGTAGAAACACACTTCAAGGCTGCTACATGTCCAGGAGGCCTGACAGTAGCTAGCCAGTAGGCTACCCCCTCCCTACTGTAACCTAGATCTGGGCACTGCTGTCGACTCAACACAGCTTATGTGAAACTGCCATGGGTGTAGCATTACATAGCATAACTGCTATGTTTTTAACTTTATGTTACCGGTTCGCATGTTGTGGAGTGGATGGGAACTCTGTGGGTTTGGCTCCACGGTAAAAACAACAAACAAAACAGCAACACATACGTTATTGAATGGATTTTTGTTTATCAGAGAGGAACAAGGCAAGCTAACTAGCTAACGCTAATTTTGGCTAGTGACTGACTTGTCTCTAAAAAAAACGAGTGGACAAGCTTTTTTACTTTTGTTAACAATGGTGATTCTGCCCTGCAGTTGGAGACTACCTAATGCTACAGCAGTCCGAGATGTCTTGAATGCGGTTATTTGAGATGGGTGAGTAACATTAGCCAATTTATAATTGCAAGAGGCTGATGTTAACGTTAGCTAGCTATGACAATAAATCGGGTGGGGAGTAGATAACCTCAGCCTTTAGCAACTTTGCTAACGCTAAATGTTTAGCAGTGATTTTATGATCTAGACGATACAAACAAGGTATTGATCATATAACGTTATGGATTGTTTTCTGATCCAAGGAGTCAGGAGGTGGGAAGACATGTTTTAGTGGAGGAAAAAACAGCTGCAAGTAATGTATTTAACGCTAAGTAGCGCTACCATCATGTTCAATGAAGCCAGCCTTCCCTATTTGGCTGGCTAGCTACAACGTGAACGTAACTGCAAGGAGGAAACTCTTTAGGATTATTATCAATCCCGTTTTTTGATTTAAAGTTGGAGTTGGTGGAAAACCTGGGATTGATGCTTTTTGGCGTGGAGAGTGCATGGTCATGGGCCAGGAAGTTATCCACATCACCACATCAAGGTAACGTTACGTTATTAAAAATATTCTGGCTGGCAGTGTTTGTAGCTAGTGCATGTCAGTGACATACAGTATGCATCTGCCAGGCTGTGATGCTGTTGAAGTTGGTTGTGTGTGTGTGTGTGTGTGTGTGTGTGTGTGTGTGTGTGTGTGTGTGTGTGTGTGTGTGCTGCGTGTGTGTGTCTGTGTGTGTGTGTGTGTGTTGCGTGCGTGCGTGCGTGCGTGTGTGTGTGTGTGTGTGTGTGTGTGTGGATGATGTAGACTAGCCTATATTTTGGGGATGGTATGGACAGATATTTGGTTTAATGATATGTTGTGTACAACATGGACTTAAGCATTTGGATGTGATGTGCCCCCTTATGACATCACTGATGACATAGTCAGTGCGTGTGTGTGTGTGTCCCCTTATGACATCAGTGTTGACATAATCAGTCTTATGCCTCTGTGTGTGTGTGTGTGTGTGTGTGTGTGTGTGTGTGTGTGTGTGTGTGTGTGCGCCTGATGACATCACTTCCAGTTGAGTGACATCACTTCCTGCACGAGTTGCACCTCGGGGCGAGCTGCAGAGTGAAGTAATTGGCGGCAGCTGGCATTTTTCGGGATTGGTGGTGCTGAGCAAACCCGAGGGGCGAGGGGTCCACCCGCTATGCCGACCACCCGCAATGCCGACCACCCGCAATGCCGACCTTAGGTTTAGGCGTGGGGGTGGGAGAGGCTAGGTTTTGGGTTAGGGTCTGGGGGAGGTTAGGTTTAGGCATGGGGGGAGGTTAGGTTTGGCTTGGGGGCTGGGAGAGGTTAGGTTTTGGGTTAGGGTCTGGGGGAGGTTAGGTTTAGGCATGGCATGGGGGGAGGTTAGGTTTGGCGTGGGGGCTGGGAGAGGTTAGCTCCACCGACACGCTGCTCGCCGCCTCGCTCAGCTGGTTCTGCTTGTGGGCTATCGGCATTGCGACCTGTCGGCACTGCGGCCTGTCGGCACATAGACGCGGCACCAGGGGCGAAGGGACACAGACGGGACCACAACGGGGGGAAACAGCCCTTGGAGTAAGCACAGGATCAATGCTCTCAATGCATCAGAAAAGGAGAGGTCATCTCCTAGATCCTGAATCCTTGCGTGTGAGTAATCTGTTAGCCTGGCCAGCTGACTCACTCACCTGTTCTCTCCCTTCCAGTTTGGGCTGCCGAACGAGCCGTCATCGTGGAACCCTGTGGTCAAGATAGGACTCCCGTTGCTCGCCATCCCCATCTCCAAGCGCTATCAAGCGTCTCCAGGCGCCATCTCCCTCTCAAACGCTATCTAGCATCTGCAAACGCCATCACCAACTCCAAACGCTATATCTAGCATCATCAATGTCATCGCCCACGCAGGACGCACAGCCAACACGCCGCAGGTAGGTAAAACTACAGTATACAAAAACTGCTTTGATGTAGTAATTTTACAAAGTTTCAAATTAATTCCTGAATTTTATTTTGTTAATAACAATCTCATGAGTAATAGTTGTTTGTCAAATTGTATTTGCCATAAAAAATGTTTAGAGTGATAACACGTTATAGACTAGAGGCTATTTTGCACGGATACAGTATATAGGTGTGCCTTGAGATTTTGTCTCGCCCCTTTGGGTTCGCAAACCACTGCCTGAGACAACATATTACTACCGTTTCAGGCACCTCAGTTGCAGCTCCGAACTGTGCCCTCCCATCCCACCAGTTGTGACCCACTCTGCATCCTCACTCAGACTCAGGAAAGGCCAGTTTGCCGACCTGGCTGCCACAATCAGGTCCTGGGAGGACGACCTAAGCCACCCGCCCATTCGCAAAGAGAATGCCCAAGGGAAGCCTGCTACCGCCTGTGTTCCCAAACTGTCCTCCAGAGACGCCATTGGTAGGTTTTTCCCCCAGTCGTCTTATTCCTCAGCACAAATGGACAATAATGTTATTTCTGTGTCCGTGTCTATTTCAGTGAATCAGATTTTTATTCATTACTTTATTATTACTTATGTTAACTTTATAATAGTTTATTTGACTACCAGCTCTATTATGAGAGCACAATGCTTACTGATGCATTTCATAAACACTGATAAACTGTATACTGTACAACAGGCTAGACAGACTGCAGTTCTGCGGGGGTATTGCGAGAAAAACGGCAATAGGTCTTTAAGCTTATTATTATGTCCATTAATTTTGCCTAATGTCAACATTGTTTGAGCATAAATAGCCCAATCTGCGAACCCAGAGTCTTTTTCGGCACGTAAATAGACTCTGGGACAGCCGTAACTTTTTTTTAGGATTCCTGTACAGTGCGGATCTTCCGCCCGGGACTTCCACTTCCGCGCAGCGGTGCCTTTTAAAAACATACATTGCGTCGCTTTTATTTTGAATACTAAATGTCAAAATGTGTATATAATATATTCACTAGCGTTCAGGAACGGAACTCTTATATTCACCGGTACAACAAAAGTGCACTGCGCGGAGGCAGAAGTCCCGGGCGGAAGATTCACGCTGTACAGGAAGCCTAAAAAAAAGGTACGGCTGTCCCAGAGTCCCAGATTGTGAATAGCCTAACCTACTTACTCATAAACTGTAGGCACGGAGCATTCCTCCTGTTGCAGTCGTGGATCGTATAGGCTACTTTTTTACTTTCACTTATGCCTTTCACCTTGCTGTGTGAGGTGGTTTCCTCTTTTCTTTTTTTAATGAATGAGCTGAGCTTCAATCTGTCTTCCCGCGGGGACTTTTTAAGACAGATGTCGATTCGGTGCTATGACTACCTCCACTGGCGGAACGAAAGGCGTAACAAAATGACACTCTATTACGTTCCTGTGACTTTTAGACAGGAGGCGAGGCGTAACGATGCCACAGTGATTGCGGCTTTCACAGGCTGTGTAAAAGGGTCTTAGGTCTGGAGTAATCTCTGGGCTTCTGCAGCCAAGCAAAGACCAACAGATGTAGCCTATAGAGGGGGAAAACACCGCCTACCTCAAAACTTCACTATAGAAAAAAATAACAACATTGCAACAAAATCAGCATCTGTGTATGAATTTCTAAAATCCAATATAACTTAGGCATAGCATTACTTCAACGTAACACATATTACAGGCACATTGCTAAATGTGCTTGAGAAATTAAATGGTACAAAGAACTGAGCAAGTACAAACAGGGATGCAAACACCGTGCATGGCGATTTTTTTCCCATGTAAATTTAGGTTGGTATTTAGGTCTTTTCCTGGGATGCGTTTTGTGGCAGGCTGATTGCATGTTCCTTTGCATCTACATTAAACTAAGATATAGATTTTTTTCTTTTAATATTTGCTTGGTTATTTTTGCAGACATTAACATTTTTGGTGGGCTGAGCATTGCTTGTGCCTCCTTTTGGATTCAGTTCTGTTTGATGTCAAATGTCTCTTTTGTGACGTCATGCACGTAGCAGTGTGAGCTGTGGTTGGTCTAATGTGGGGACAGACAGACAGATAAATGCCCTCACTAGCTAATCATCTATCATCTATATTGTAGATCATCTCTGTCCTCCTATCCCTTCACTCTTCCATTCTCTCCTCTTTTCTCCCCAGAAGATGCAATGTACACTGAGCCCTGGGAGGAGGACGGTGCGCCTTTGAAGAAACAGAAGCTTCTGGAGCTCTGCAAGTTCAAAAGTGGAGACGAGTGTCTGTACCAGTACCATCACTCGACAATGCAGTGCAAGTGAGTTTTTTAACAAACAAAAAAGGGACAAAGGCATTTTTTTTTAATCACTCAAGGCATTAGACTTAATTTAATGTGGAGCTAAATTGCTTAAAAATTTATTAATATTGATGTCTTGTTTTTCTTTCTGTAGGACTTTTCCCACCTGCAAATTTTGGGATAAATGCCACTTTGTCCATCCGAACATGATGCAAGGTGCACCAAGCCAGACTGTCCTTTCACTCATGTCAGCAGCCACAAAAGCACAGTAGCCTCTCCGCCCAGGCCAGGTGAAGTCTCATTCTTACTGTGACTAATACTACTACTAACCCCTGGCTCTTTGTCAGGAGATCACACATATGAGATCACACATATGAGATGACACAGACTCATATTTTATGCCTCCGCTGGCGATAGCTGAGCCGGAGGCATTATGGTTTCGGGTTGTCTGTACATCCGTCTCATGTTCGTTAACGCGATATCTCAAGAACGCCTTGAAGGAATTTCATCACATTTGGCTCAAACATGCACTTGGACTCAAGGATGAACTGATTAAATTTGTGACCTAACAAATGCCATTTTCTACCTCGTTAACGCAATATCTCAGGAACGCCTCGACTGAATTTCATCACATTTGGCTCAAACATCCATGTGGACTCAAGGATGAACGGAATACATTTTGGTGGCCAAAGGTCAAGGTCACTGTGACCTCACGAATGCCATTTTCAAGCTCGATGCAATCTCTCAGTAACGCCTGAATTTCTTCACATTTGGCTCAAACATCCAAGTCTGGACATGCATGGATGTCGACTGCTCACTTGTTGGCGGAGGCATATATCCGCAGTGCGGTCGTTCTTCTAGTTAGAAATGTGTGTTTTATTCCTACTCATGCCTTCACTCAGGAAAATATACAAGCATTGGAGGGGAAAAAGTGCATTCCAATAAATGTTTTTCCTCTTGTCTGTTTGCTGCCCAGTGTAAACGCGATGGATCTACCTTCTACCACAGTCACCACAGCTGTGCCTCCGAGACATGCCCTGAAGTGGACTAAAACTCAGAGCAGGTGAGCAGAGCGGGGATAATGCAGACAACCCAGTGATTTCACCATCATGGGGAAAAAGATGACAACGTGCCAGACGTGCCATGTTTCAGGCCACGGCATCGAAACAGTGACTCTTTGATGGAGGCTGTAGATGTTTGTTTCAAGACCTTCTTTGTGTTTGACATCAATTACACCAAGCGGTGCCTCCCCACCTGGGAATTTCTCCAGCATGCGGTGTATCATATTGACGGACATGAGACCCCATCTGATTCTTTAAGACAAGTGTTTTCAACCTGCACCTATATAGATATAGATATAGATATATATATATCTATATATAGATATAGATATAAATATATATAGATATATATAGATATAGATATTGATATATAGATATACATATTGATATATAGATGTGTGTGTGTATATGTGTGTGTGTGTTAAAGCAGTGATTCTTAACCTTTTTCATATCAAGGACCCCTAATTCAGTCCACATTAGATGTACAGACCTTAGATGTACACTACAGAGATGTACAGTCTCTTGAACTCAAATCTGAGAATGTTTTTATTGTCAGATATCATTTTGTCCAGAAGCCCATGACGGTATGTAGGTAGAGAGAGAACAGAGAATCTAATCTAAATACTTGCAGTATTATACTTTCTCTAATTGTGTCAACGTCTTGTAAATGAAATAATGCTGAAGTTTAACAATTCATCAGTTATAACTCCCTCAAGGACCCCTGGTGGTCCCCAAAGCCCACGTTACAAACAGATTGATACATTTAATTTTTTTAATACACTGATTTTATGCTATGCTTATGCTATTCACTGTTTGTGTTTAAGAAGCTGTTCCATCAACTGGTGTTTTTATATACAGCCATTTTGCAAGATACTGAGGGAAGTAGATATACTGAGATTATATGCATCCAAACCTGAGCAATGTGATTTGTTTGTTGGTTTATTTAGCCTGCCTGTATACACAAAGCCACATTAGAGGTACATGGCTTTGTGTGTACCCTTGTGCAGCTGTACATTTTGTAAAATGTAATTAAATGCACATTTACAGTGGCCTTTTTTGTATAGTGTGTTTGTATGATTATGGGAAATTATTATTAATCAAACAAAATAATATTTGTAATAATAATAATAACAATAATAATAATAGTTATATAATAATAACTATTATTATTATTATTATTATTATTATTATTATTATTATTATTATTATTATTATTATTATTATAGCCCAGAATATGGGTAATGTTTAACCCAGCAATAAAGTTAATTTCACTCAAGGTTGGGTCAAATGAACACCCCAGCAAATAGCCCAATGTATGGTTAATATAACCCAGCAATAGAGTTAATGTAACTCACTAGGTGGGTCAAATGAACAACCCAGTATTATGGGCTAAATAGTAAAACCCAGCACCTGGGCTAAATCAGCCCACCATGTGTCCTGTCCAATAGTGACCCAGGGGGGGGGGATAAGGTTGGGTTGTTTTTTAGCCCAGTAGTTTTAAGACTGCACCAGCCAATCAGCCAGCAGCAATCTGACACCTGACCAGGCCAATTAGGATGAACACCACCTGCATCTCATTTCTCAATCACACACACACAGAGGAGGAAAGGAATGATGAACACATGAGAGAAATATACAAGGACTGAATGTGAACATTAGCTTCTGTAGCTAATTGAGTTTATAATGACTCAGAGCTTGGGACACCTTGTATATTAGCCTGTATTATCCCATACATGTAAAAAGCAGCCGTGATGGCAAAAAATTAGGCTTACAACATATACAGTATATAAAATATGTGACTGTGTGTGTGTTTTGTACATGATTAGTTCATTAACTATGGGCTTAATTATAAATGAGTTATGACTGAACGTTACTATAAAGCACACATGGGCAACATACAACAACTGTGTGGCCCGCGATGGAATTGCAAAAAAAAAGTTTTCTTTTTTTTTTTTTTTTTTTACAGTGCACCTGAACGCAACATGCAAGATACCCGCTGAATAAGTGTCCAAATGTTCATGTCATTCTGGCCAATATTCTTCTGTTATAGCATTTCAGTCTGGAATATGGAATATCTTTCAATAATCTTTATGACTAAAAGGCCAAAAGTAATCTCATGTGTAAGAAATGGCTGTTCTACATTGAGGTAGAAATTTAAATAATTAACTTGTTGGTTTTGGATTTATTTAGCTTCAAGAGTGCATGTTCGTGTGACCCTCAACACAGGCTTTGAGAATCCCGGCCACTTACTGAAACTTATGCTTAAATTAACCCACTCATATTCTGGTTTATTTCAAGAAAAACATTTCGGATAGTGGAAATTCTAATTGGCTGGTAACTTTAAAATCTAGCAGCCATATTGGCAGGTGGTGAAAAAAGTTAATTTCAAGCCCTGCAGGGAGAGTGTGGTGACATAGGAGTGAGTGAGAAAAGGATCAAATATTGGTGGTTAAGACTGAATAATGACATCACAACTGTTAATTTAAAATGAGTTATTCCTCTAAACCTGGCTTCAAATGCCCCAATTTTTTCGCGCTGGCGCCGTTCAGCCCTCAGCAAAATCTGGTAGCGAGGACTTTTTTTGTGGCCCTCTCTATCATCAAAGTTGCCCATCCATTACGGCATGACAATATTTGTTCGGCCCCCGGCAACAATCTGGATTTCTCATGTGGCCCCCCATGAAAAATAGTTGCCCACCCCTGATCTACAGTATGGCTGGCACTGCCAGACTAACCTTAACCTGGTTTCCAAACTCACCTGGAGGCTCCACATTCAAATAGTCTCTCTCATCTGAGGAGGGAAGGAGAAGACAGTAACTCGACAGCACTTTACAAAACTAAAAATAATATCAGAAATGAAGAAAAAAACACATTAACGCTTTAGAGTATGTGTTCATTAAATGTTAACTAATGCATTCACAAATTAAACATGGAAAAACAACATTAACAACATTAAAACATATTAGTTGATGTTAAATTTGTCAATTCACAGCAAGTCAGTCAACACGGGGTAATCTCTGGTCATGAGAATGCTGTTAGGACCCGGGTCACAAGCCTATCAATTAGCACATTAGCATAAATAGCAAACGGGTGGAAATTAGCCCTTGTCCGACCGCGAGGTGGGTCAACAAGCAGAGTGGGGTTAACCCTTCCAGCTAAATCAACCTGGGAATAGCCCTGGTTGGACCTTGGTGTGAAAGGGGCATAAACAGTACAGTATGTGAGACACTTTCCTAATGACACTGATCATCAGTACAGTGACCTTTCTTTATACAGGAGGAGTCTCACTTACAGCAAAGCTCTCTTTCAGGAGCATCCTGTTCACATTCACACCTGGAAGCTGACCAGTACAACCAGTCTGATCTGCTGGCCACTGAGCACCTCCACTGGAGCGGTTGGGGTCAGGGAGCTACTAAATCTCACCATGCCACCATAACACCCAGAGTGCCTTGTGCCACCTTACACCCAGAGTGCCTTGTGCCACCATAACACCCAGAGTGCCTTGTGCCACCATAACACCCAGAGTGCCTTGTGCCACCATAACACCCAGAGTGCCTCGTGCCACCGAAGAAAGACGAGCGGGGGGCTTGCTCTGCAGGCTGAGGTGTAAAGATAACGTTAGGTGTGTTTACGTTTAATAGATAATCAGATCATAATCAAACATTTTGTTGCAGGACGATGTTTTCTTTGTTGTGTTTGTGTGGGACAGATTTTATAGTATTCAATCTTTTATTAAACATGTTTACCCCTAAAATAGATCACATCAGTAATGCACAACACTGATCAGATCAAATTGTATATAATATCTATAATGCTATATATCTAAATTATAATATAATTATATTCTATTAAATTAATTATGAATTAAATTATATAAATAAATGATCTTAAAATCAAACACATATTTGATTTTAAGGTGTACACCAAAGTCAACATCATCCTTCAAATGACATATGTTTGAATATAGCATTTACATTTACTGTAGGTGATTGATTAAAGAAAATATTAGAAAACATTTCCCTTCACTTTCCATCGTAAATGTAACAACTGAGCTCTAACGGAGCCTGCAGAGCCGTAGCGAGCCCCCCCGCCAACCCCCCAAGTGGCGAGTGCCCCACCCAGATTTATCCTGCCGGTCCCGGGGATTGAACCGACGACCTTCCGGTCACAAACTCCCTTCTCTAACCAGTGGGCCACCACTGCCCCACCTCATCTCATCTGTCACTGCGATCCAAAGCAAAGCCAGCTTACCCTCTGCAGGATCAGGATCCTCATAACGTGGATTAATCTCTGTAGGAAATAAAATGCCATAATGATAAAGACACAATCAAAAGACACAAAAAGGACATATAAGAGGGTTTTCTGCTATAGTAATAACTACAGGTGATACAAACATGCAACACTAGAACATGTTCAAATCTGAATTGATCCCACCTTTTGGAGTCCCCCCCCCTTCAAAGTAATATATCATAAATTATTATAATAAATAATGACACATTTGACATCACTACACAGACTATGTGGAGTCAGCCAATAAGGCTGGTTAAAAACAAACGATATATCGAATCGATATTCATTTGAAGGAACTGATATCGAGTCATAGATCAATATTGATCTTTTAATATAAAGCCTTTTCCCGTGGAGGCTTGAAGCTTTAACCATGTTAGACTCACGTGGTTTATTCCTTAGAACATCTGTAAACATGAATATTTTTTAATAATGCACCAGGTTAGAGTGTTCCGTGTACAATTTACAGCATAAGTTCTTTGAGAATCTCTTTCATATCCAAGCAAAATTGGTATTGGAACTGAAATATCGATATTGAATCGGGACCTTGTGTATCGGAATCGTATGGAATCAGGAAATCAGTGGTGATACCCTGCCCTTAGTGCCCCATCATCAGCCAATATTACAAAGTCAGTAGTCAGTCTGACAGCTTTTGTAAGTCAAAAAGTTCAGCTGTTGTTTCTGCTGGGAGGCTGAGGATACATTCACATTACATCTAGCTACTGTATATCATTTATATAAAAGGGGCAAGTGGGCAATTCTGTTCTCTGTTTCAATTTGTGTCACACTGATGATGTCATAAGAGCATATCATCTTATGACATCACTGATGATGTCATAGGCACTGATGATGTCATAGTGATGTCATAAGAGCAGCATCATCTTATGACATCACTGATGATGTCATAGTGATGTCATAAGAGCAGAATCATCTTATGACATCACTGATGATGTCATAGTGATGTCATAAGAGCATTACACTAACATCACATTATTGTTATATTAACATTACATTAACGTTGTTACATTACATTCACATTACCACACATTCTAAATCACTCACCCTCACCGCTCGGGTCGACGTTCACATAGTGTGGCTCTACACTGTCGACTGTTGAGAGAGAACAGCACATTGTGTCGTGTGAAATGACAGCATTATCTAAAGCTTATACTCTGATTTACACATGATTCTAATCTGCAAAAACGTACCTAAGTTGTTAAATTGACCCTTATCAGAATCAGCTTTATTGGCCAAGTATATGTGCACAATCATACAAGGAATTTGACGTAACTCTCAATGTGCTCACACACCATGTGCTCACACACGAAAAAGGAAAACAAACAAAGGAAAGGAGTGCATTTAAACATTTACATTAACTATTATAAGAAGTGTGTGGATAAGCGTCTATTTTAAATACATGTAATATAGAATGTATGTACGTACGTACAGTATAATGTATGTATGTAATGCAAACCATTATGTGCTTTAGTCATGCCATGTCTCCTTAATCACAAATTACAAAAGAGAGTAGAGCGCGCACATCCAGTCAAAATTGCAGGTGCAGGACAAGGGGTCAAACAATGTAGAAAAAGAGTAGAGTCCGCACACTGCTGAACAAGATGTCTCCCAGACGGATAGATTTCTGAAGAAGGTCGTGTGAGACCGAAACGCCAAGAAATAAATCTATCCGTCTGGGAGACATCTTGTTCAGCAGTGTGCGGACTCTACTCTTTTTCTACATTCCTTAATCACAAATGCCACTAAATGTTTCGGCAGTGAGACAATATAGCCCAAGTAAGTGAACAAGATGAATAGTTTTGCACAAACTAAAGTTTTTAGTTTAAATTTGAATTTGGACAATTCTTTACATTAAAAAAAAATCAAATAAATGCATTTCGAACTGTTTGCTAGCACAAGAAAACGTGCAAAAAGAAATATCGAATTTTTTGCCAAACTGAACGGCCAAGCTGTACCTGAACTGTGAGTCGAGGCCAGACTCTGAACGGACTGACGAATCTCAACTTTGGGCGGATCAGGCAGCACTTTTCTATTGGAGGAGAGAGAGAAGGGGAGGATGGGGTCAGACGCACCGGCCATCTGAAAACATCGGGGAAAGAAAGAAAGATAGAGAGAATGATGGAAAGAAAGGTAGAAAGAAAGAAAGAAAGATAGAAAGAATGATGGAAAGAAAGGTAGAAAGAAAGATAGAAAGAATGATGGAAAGAAAGGTAGAAAGAAAGATAGAAAGAATGATGGAAAGAAAGGTAGAAAGAAAGAAAGAAAGAAAGATAGAGAGAAAGAGGAGACGTACACATAGCCCGGGTCTTCTCCGTCGCTCTCGTTTTCGTACTCGGGTCCTGCACAACAAGATGGCCGTGTCAGAGCAAATGGAATGACATCATCAGAGTAGTGTTAATTTTGTCCGCTATTTTTTTATTTAGTCTTAGTCCCGTGTTAAATGTCCTTGTTAGTCTGTATCATATTTAGTCAACCTCATCCTGTTTTTATTTAGTCAAGTTTTAGTCGACTAAAAGTTTGAGCATTTTAGTCTCAGCTTAGTCAAATAAAACCATAAGTATTTTAGTCTAGTTTTAGTCAACGAAAACTGTTCACATTTTAGTCTAGTTTTAGTCAATGAAAACTGTTGAATCTGCTGATGCGCTTGCACTAGTAATTGTAATTCGAAGCAGTGTTGGCAACTCTTTCCCAGGGAAAGTAGCTAATGCTGACCCTGCCCACCCGGGCCAGTGTCGGTGTGCGGCGGTAGCAACGACAAGTGGACCGTATTTACAGTCCCTGCTCAGCCCGCAGCTGAGGGGAGAATGGAGGGAGGCTGGCTGTGCTGTGTGGAAAGCACTCAGACTTCTCTGGATATAATGTAGACAAGCAAGTAGCTGTACATTTTGGGAACACAATGCCTCATACACATAGATAAGACCCTTAGCTAAGACTGGGTGGGTTCTGTTGTAACTACTATAAATGTTTTTAAGACAGCTACATGTCAGCTACATCTATGATGCTGCAGCACAGGAACCTGAACTGCTGCATTGAGGGGGGGAAACAGTCTATAATTAATGTTAATTTTGTCGTCTATTTTTAAATTTTGTCGTAGTCTTAGTCCTGTGTCAAATGTCCTTGTTAGTTTTTATCATATTTAGTCAACCCCGTCCTCTTTTTGTTTAGTCAAGTTTTAGTTGACTAAAAGTTTGAGTATTTTAGTCTCGTCTTAGTCAATGAAACTAAAAGTCTGAACATTTTAGTCTAGTCTTAAGGTCCTTACACATCGGGAGCGTTTTTTTCGTGCGATTAATTCGCACGTCAATAATGTTTTCCGAACCTATATCAGTCAATGGAACCGTGCATACCAACGGCAAAGTTTTGCTGAGCGTTATTGCGGTGTTTATTTTTTCGAACCACGGTCGATTTTTCAGAAATTCGCTTCTGACGTGTACACCTCTGTGGCTGTGATTGACAGGTGGGTCAAAACTCGCATCGCAATATCGTGCCGTATATTCGCATCGCTCCCGATGTGTAAGGACCTTTAGTCTTGGGGAAAAAGGTAGTCGACTAACATTTTTCGTCATAGTTTTCGTCGACGAAATTAACACTACATCAGAGCAAATGGAATGACATCACAGAAATCCATGCATGGGGTCAGTGAGCGCTCCTAACGTTGAAGCTCAGTACAAGTCAAGTAGAATAGCTGTCTGTCTGAATGATGATCTTTAGAAAGCAGAGAGCCGAGACTCTCCTGCTATTATGGAGGAGAAGAATCAGCAGCAGTATATTTCTGCTCTCTGTACTTTGTTAGTATCAACAAACGAGACGATCAGCCTCACCCAAATCTGTCATGTAAAACTGTCATGACTACGGAATGTACATTTTGTGCAGCTGAAAAGGACATAATGTGAGTTTTAAGGTAATGTGTAGCACAGTGCTGCTTCCCTAATACATCACGTACATCTTAAAGGGACAGGCCAACTTACATCACTTAAAGGGACAGGCCAACTTACATCACGTACATCTTAAAGGGACAGGCCAACTTACATCACTTAAAGGGACAGGCCAACTTACATCACTTAAAGGGACAGGCCAACTTACATCATGTATATCTTAAAGGGACAGGCCAACTTACATCACGTACATCTTAAAGGGACAGGCCAACTTACATCATGTACATCTTAAAGGGACAGGCCAACTTACATCATGTACATCTTAAAGGGACAGGCCAACTTACATCATGTACATCTTAAAGGGACAGGCCAACTTACATCACGTACATCACTTAAAGGGACAGGCCAACTTACATCACGTACATCTTAAAGGGACAGGCCAACTTACATCATGTACATCTTAAAGGGACAGGCCAACTTACATCATGTACATCTTAAAGGGACAGGCCAACTTACATCACTTAAAGGGACAGGCCAACTTACATCATGTATATCTTAAAGGGACAGGCCAACTTACATCACGTACATCTTAAAGGGACAGGCCAACTTACATCACGTACATCTTAAAGGGACAGGCCAACTTACATCATGTACATCTTAAAGGGACAGGCCAACTTACATCATGTACATCTTAAAGGGACAGGCCAACTTACATCACTTAAAGGGACAGGCCAACTTACATCACGTACATCTTAAAGGGACAGGCCAACTTACATCATGTACATCTTAAAGGGACAGGCCAACTTACATCATGTACATCTTAAAGGGACAGGCCAACTTACATCACGTACATCTTAAAGGGACAGGCCAACTTACATCACGTACATCTTAAAGGGACAGGCCAACTTACATCATGTACATCTTAAAGGGACAGGCCAACTTACATCATGTACATCTTAAAGGGACAGGCCAACTTACATCATGTACATATTAAAGGGACAGGCCAACTTACATCACGTACATCTTAAAGGGACAGGCCAACTTACATCATGTACATATTAAAGGGACAGGCCAACTTACATCATGTACATCTTAAAGGGACAGGCCAACTTACATCATGTACATCTTAAAGGGACAGGCCAACTTACATCATGTACATATTAAAGGGACAGGCCAACTTACATCACGTACATCTTAAAGGGACAGGCCAACTTACATCACGTACATCTTAAAGGGACAGGCCAACTTACATCACGTACATCTTAAAGGGACAGGCCAACTTACATCACTTAAAGGGACAGGCCAACTTACATCATGTACATCTTAAAGGGACAGGCCAACTTACATCACGTACATCTTAAAGGGACAGGCCAACTTACATCACTTAAAGGGACAGGCCAACTTACATCACGTACATCTTAAAGGGACAGGCCAACTTACATCACGTAGATCTTAAAGGGACAGGCCAACTTACATCATGTACATCTTAAAGGGACAGGCCAACTTACATCACGTAGATCTTAAAGGGACAGGCCAACTTACATCACGTACATCTTAAAGGGACAGGCCAACTTACATCACTTACATCTTAAAGGGACAGGCCAACTTACATCATGTACATCTTAAAGGGACAGGCCAACTTACATCACGTACATCTTAAAGGGACAGGCCAACTTACATCACGTAGATCTTAAAGGGACAGGCCAACTTACATCACGTACATCTTAAAGGGACAGGCCAACTTACATCATGTACATCTTAAAGGGACAGGCCAACTTACATCATGTACATCTTAAAGGGACAGGCCAACTTACATCACTTAAAGGGACAGGCCAACTTACATCATGTATATCTTAAAGGGACAGGCCAACTTACATCACGTACATCTTAAAGGGACAGGCCAACTTACATCATGTACATCTTAAAGGGACAGGCCAACTTACATCATGTACATCTTAAAGGGACAGGCCAACTTACATCATGTACATCTTAAAGGGACAGGCCAACTTACATCACGTACATCACTTAAAGGGACAGGCCAACTTACATCACGTACATCTTAAAGGGACAGGCCAACTTACATCACGTACATCTTAAAGGGACAGGCCAACTTACATCATGTACATCTTAAAGGGACAGGCCAACTTACATCATGTACATCTTAAAGGGACAGGCCAACTTACATCACGTACATCTTAAAGGGACAGGCCAACTTACATCACGTACATCTTAAAGGGACAGGCCAACTTACATCATGTACATCTTAAAGGGACAGGCCAACTTACATCATGTACATCTTAAAGGGACAGGCCAACTTACATCACGTACATCTTAAAGGGACAGGCCAACTTACATCACGTACATCTTAAAGGGACAGGCCAACTTACATCATGTACATCTTAAAGGGACAGGCCAACTTACATCATGTACATCTTAAAGGGACAGGCCAACTTACATCATGTACATATTAAAGGGACAGGCCAACTTACATCACGTACATCTTAAAGGGACAGGCCAACTTACATCATGTACATATTAAAGGGACAGGCCAACTTACATCATGTACATCTTAAAGGGACAGGCCAACTTACATCATGTACATCTTAAAGGGACAGGCCAACTTACATCATGTACATATTAAAGGGACAGGCCAACTTACATCACGTACATCTTAAAGGGACAGGCCAACTTACACCACGTACATCTTAAAGGGACAGGCCAACTTACATCACGTACATCTTAAAGGGACAGGCCAACTTACATCACTTAAAGGGACAGGCCAACTTACATCATGTACATCTTAAAGGGACAGGCCAACTTACATCACGTACATCTTAAAGGGACAGGCCAACTTACATCACTTAAAGGGACAGGCCAACTTACATCACGTACATCTTAAAGGGACAGGCCAACTTACATCACGTAGATCTTAAAGGGACAGGCCAACTTACATCACTTACATCTTAAAGGGACAGGCCAACTTACATCATGTACATCTTAAAGGGACAGGCCAACTTACATCACGTACATCTTAAAGGGACAGGCCAACTTACATCACGTAGATCTTAAAGGGACAGGCCAACTTACATCACGTACATCTTAAAGGGACAGGCCAACTTACATCACGTACATCTTAAAGGGACAGGCCAACTTACATCATGTACATCTTAAAGGGACAGGCCAACTTACATCATGTACATCTTAAAGGGACAGGCCAACTTACATCATGTACATCTTAAAGGGACAGACCAACTTACATCACGTACAACTTAAAGGGACAGGCCAACTTACATCACGTACATCTTAAAGGGACAGGCCAACTTACATCATGTACATCTTAAAGGGACAGGCCAACTTACATCATGTACATCTTAAAGGGACAGGCCAACTTACATCATGTACATCTTAAAGGGACAGGCCAACTTACATCATGTACATCTTAAAGGGACAGGCCAACTTACATCATGTACATCTTAAAGGGACAGGCCAACTTACATCATGTACATCTTAAAGGGACAGGCCAACTTACATCATGTACATCTTAAAGGGACAGGCCAACTTACATCACGTACATCTTAAAGGGACAGGCCAACTTACATCACGTACAACTTAAAGGGACAGGCCAACTTACATCATGTACATCTTAAAGGGACAGGCCAACTTACATCATGTACATCTTAAAGGGACAGGCCAACTTACATCATGTACATCTTAAAGGGACAGGCCAACTTACATCACGTACATCTTAAAGGGACAGGCCAACTTACATCACGTACATCTTAAAGGGACAGGCCAACTTACATCATGTACATCTTAAAGGGACAGGCCAACTTACATCATGTACATATTAAAGGGACAGGCCAACTTACATCATGTACATCTTAAAGGGACAGGCCAACTTACATCACGTACATCTTAAAGGGACAGGCCAACTTACATCACGTACATCTTAAAGGGACAGGCCAACTTACATCATGTACATCTTAAAGGGACAGGCCAACTTACATCATGTACAACTTAAAGGGACAGGCCAACTTACATCATGTACATCTTAAGGGACAGGCCAACTTACATCATGTACATCTTAAAGGGACAGGCCAACTTACATCACGTAGATCTTAAAGGGACAGGCCAACTTACATCACGTACATCTTAAAGGGACAGGCCAACTTACATCACGTACAACTTAAAGGGACAGGCCAACTTACATCATGTACATCTTAAAGGGACAGGCCAACTTACATCATGTACATCTTAAAGGGACAGGCCAACTTACATCATGTACATCTTAAAGGGACAGGCCAACTTACATCACGTACAACTTAAAGGGACAGGCCAACTTACATCATGTACATCTTAAAGGGACAGGCCAACTTACATCATGTACATCTTAAAGGGACAGGCCAACTTACATCATGTACATCTTAAAGGGACAGGCCAACTTACATCATGTACATCTTAAAGGGACAGGCCAACTTACATCATGTACAACTTAAAGGGACAGGCCAACTTACATCATGTACATCTTAAAGGGACAAGCCAACTTACATCACGTACATCTTAAAGGGACAGGCCAACTTACATCATGTACATCTTAAAGGGACAGGCCAACTTACATCATGTACATCTTAAAGGGACAGGCCAACTTACATCATGTACATCTTAAAGGGACAGGCCAACTTACATCATGTACATCTTAAAGGGACAGGCCAACTTACATCATGTACAACTTAAAGGGACAGGCCAACTTACATCACGTACATCTTAAAGGGACAGGCCAACTTTTTGAGAGATTTGCCTCTTTGCCATAGCGCCCAATGCCCATACATAAACAAGATAAACAATGGCTTTGTCGCCTCTCTCCGCGCGGTATGCTGTTAGGTACAGTATGCTGTTAGGTACATTATGCTGTTAGGTACATTATGCTGTTAGCTACAGCAGTATGCTGTGAGCTACAGCCGTTCACTTAGTTAGATTCTCTCTCTGTGCAGTTTGCCGCGAGGTACAGCCATTCAGTTAGTTACATTCACAAATGAAGCTCAGTATGTATGTATGTATGTATGTATGATCTGTAAATTTATATGGAATGTTGGATTAACATCATGTTCAAGAGGACCACAATGGAAATAAGTCCTGGACTTTTTTTAAACCGTGTGCCTTGTTTTGTACACTTTTATTTTACAATCCAATAAACTAAACTAAACTAAACTAAACTCTGATCAGTACGGTGACCTCATCTCATCTGTCACTGCAATCTAAAACAGATTCAGCTTACCGTCTGCAGGATTCTCATAACTTGGATTACTTTCTGTGGGAAATCAACACAATAGTATTAAGTTTCAAAGACACAGTTACATGACTGTATGAAATAAACACAATATTATTAAAGCCCCATTCAGCAACTTTTCCAAGTTTTGCTATTGGGGAAACAGCGCCCTCTGCGTGCAATTAGTATCAGTATCGATATCGGCGTTCAAAGTCAACAAAACACAGCGGCAGAAAGCTCTATGTAGTACATGTTGTGACATCGGGTACTCACCACGTGATGAAATAATAATCCATAGTTACGTGAAACGTCATTTTCGTAGCAAATCCACACCGACTTATTTCCTTGTTTTCATGAACACAACGCTCCCGCTGTACAGCGCATGCGCGCATCTTGCCTCCGGGACGCAGGCACCAAACTGCTTAGTCCCAGGGGAGGCCTTTAGAGGGCGGTGTGTGACCAATAGAGGTGATATTCTCCCTGTTACAAGTCACTGTACCATCTTCAATAACTAAAAAGCTGTTATATAAAGGTGGAAAAGTGACTGATTGGGGCTTTAAGTTTCAAAGACACAATTACATGACTGTATGATGAAGTTATCATGTGCAAAGACTGCATCAAACATCTCATTTCTCTTCTCATTCATGAAAGAAGAAGCAGAGACTAAAGGAGACATTCAGAGGACAAGACACACTTCAAATGTCTAAATCCCAGCCATTAAACATACCTCCGTATGCTAATGAGGTCATTCATTCAACTGACCAATACATGAATTAGCAAATACTGTATTTATAATTTTATATGAATACAAACATGGTGTTATTAATACAAACTCTGTATCTTAAACCGTCAAGTTACAATCGTTTTCAGGAAGATCAGTTGTTTTCCTCATTAACATGCAAATGTATGCAGCAAGGTGCTCCAAAATCTAATGGGTTCATCTGCTCTATAAGACAGTAAGACAGCTGGTTCATCTGCTCTATAAGACAGTAAGACAGCTGGTTCATCTGCTCTATAAGACAGTAAGACAGCTGGTTCATCTGCTCTATAAGACAGTAAGACAGCTGGTTCATCTGCTCTATAAGACAGTAAGACAGCTGGTTCATCTGCACTATAAGACAGTAAGACAGCTGGTTCATCTGCTCTATAAGACAGTAAGACAGCTGGTTCATCTGCTCTATAAGACAGTAAGACAGCTGGTTCATCTGCTCTATAAGACAGTAAGACAGCTGGTTCATCTGCTCTATAAGACAGTAAGACAGCTGGTTCATCTGCTCTATAAGACAGTAAGACAGCTGGTTCATCTGCTCTATAAGACAGTAAGACAGCTGGTTCATCTGCTCTATAAGACAGTAAGACAGCTGGTTCATCTGCTCTATAAGACAGTAAGACAGGGGTCCTGGGGGGCCACATGACAGACAGACAGGGGTCATGGGGGCACATGACAAACAGACAGGGGTCATGGGGGCACATGACAAACAGACAGGGGTCCTGGGGGGCCACATGACAAACAGACAGGGGTCCTGGGGGGCCACATGACAAACAGACAGGGGTCATGGGGGGCCACATGACAAACAGACAGGGGTCCTGGGGGGCCACATGACAAACAGACAGGGGTCATGGGGGGGCACATGACAAACAGACAGGGGTCATGGGGGGCCACATGACAAACAGACAGGGGTCATGGGGGGCCACATGACAAACAGACAGGGGTCCTGGGGGGCCACGTGACAAACAGACAGGGGTCATGGGGGGGCACGTGACAAACAGACAGGGGTCCTGGGGGCCACATGACAAACAGACAGGGGTCCTGGGGGCCACATGACAAACAGACAGGGGTCCTGGGGGCCACATGACAAACAGACAGGGGTCCTGGGGGCCACATGACAAACAGACAGGGGTCCTGGGGGGCCACATGACAAACAGACAGGGGTCCTGGGGGCCACATGACAAACAGACAGGGGTCCTGGGGGCCACATGACAAACAGACAGGGGTCATGGGGGGCCACATGACAAACAGACAGGGGTCCTGGGGGCCACATGACAAACAGACAGGGGTCCTGGGGGGCCACATGACAAACAGACAGGGGTCCTGGGGGCCACATGACAAACAGACAGGGGTCATGGGGGGCCACATGACAAACAGACAGGGGTCCTGGGGGCCACATGACAAACAGACAGGGGTCATGGGGGGCCACATGACAAACAGACAGGGGTCCTGGGGGCCACATGACAAACAGACAGGGGTCCTGGGGGGCCACATGACAAACAGACAGGGGTCCTGGGGGCCACATGACAAACAGACAGGGGGTCATGGGGGGGGCACATGACAAACAGACAGGGGTCCTGGGGGCCACATGACAAACAGACAGGGGTCATGGGGGGGCCACATGACAAACAGACAGGGGTCATGGGGGCCACGTGACAAACAGACAGGGGTCATGGGGGGGCACATGACAAACAGACAGGGGTCCTGGGGGCCACATGACAAACAGACAGGGGTCATGGGGGGCACATGACAAACAGACAGGGGTCCTGGGGGCCACATGACAAACAGACAGGGGTCCTGGGGGGCCACATGACAAACAGACAGGGGTCCTGGGGGCCACATGACAAACAGACAGGGGTCCTGGGGGGCCACATGACAAACAGACAGGGGTCCTGGGGGCCACATGACAAACAGACAGGGGTCCTGGGGGGCCACATGACAAACAGACAGGGGTCATGGGGGGGCATATGACAAACAGACAGGGGTCATGGGGGGCCACATGACAAACAGACAGGGGTCATGGGGGCCACATGACAAACAGACAGGGGTCCTGGGGGGCCACATGACAAACAGACAGGGGTCATGGGGGGCCACATGACAAACAGACAGGGGTCATGGGGGGGGCACATGACAAACAGACAGGGGTCATGGGGGGCCACATGACAAACAGACAGGGGTCATGGGGGGGCACATGACAAACAGACAGGGGTCATGGGGGGCCACATGACAAACAGACAGGGGTCATGGGGGGGCACATGACAAACAGACAGGGGTCATGGGGGGGGCACATGACAAACAGACAGGGGTCATGGGGGGGGCACATGACAAACAGACAGGGGTCATGGGGGGGCACATGACAAACAGACAGGGGTCATGGGGGGGCACATGACAAACAGACAGGGGTCCTGGGGGCCACATGACAAACAGACAGGGGTCC
Organism: Poromitra crassiceps; assembly: GCF_964638095.1. NCBI lineage: Eukaryota > Metazoa > Chordata > Actinopteri > Beryciformes > Melamphaidae > Poromitra > Poromitra crassiceps. The sequence continues at coordinate 46,483,648 of NC_139644.1, read as the reverse complement.
TGGGGGGCCACATGACAAACAGACAGGGGTCATGGGGGGCCACATGACAAACAGACAGGGGTCATGGGGGGGCACATGACAAACAGACAGGGGTCCTGGGGGCCACATGACAAACAGACAGGGGTCCTGGGGGCCACATGACAAACAGACAGGGGTCATGGGGGGCCACATGACAAACAGACAGGGGTCATGGGGGGCACATGACAAACAGACAGGGGTCCTGGGGGCCACATGACAAACAGACAGGGGTCATGGGGGGGCACATGACAAACAGACAGGGGTCATGGGGGGCACATGACAAACAGACAGGGGTCCTGGGGGCCACATGACAAACAGACAGGGGTCATGGGGGGGGCACATGACAAACAGACAGGGGGTCATGGGGGGGCACATGACAAACAGACAGGGGTCATGGGGGGGCACATGACAAACAGACAGGGGGTCATGGGGGGGGCACATGACAAACAGACAGGGGTCATGGGGGGGCACATGACAAACAGACAGGGGTCATGGGGGGGGCACATGACAAACAGACAGGGGTCATGGGGGGGGCACATGACAAACAGACAGGGGTCATGGGGGGGGCACATGACAAACAGACAGGGGTCATGGGGGGGGCACATGACAAACAGACAGGGGTCATGGGGGGCCACATGACAAACAGACAGGGGGTCATGGGGGGGGCACATGACAAACAGACAGGGGTCATGGGGGGGGCACATGACAAACAGACAGGGGTCCTGGGGGCCACATGACAAACAGACAGGGGTCATGGGGGGGGCACATGACAAACAGACAGGGGTCCTGGGGGCCACATGACAAACAGACAGGGGGTCATGGGGGGGGCACATGACAAACAGACAGGGGTCATGGGGGGGCACATGACAAACAGACAGGGGTCCTGGGGGCCACATGACAAACAGACAGGGGGTCATGGGGGGCCACATGACAAACAGACAGGGGTCCTGGGGGCCACATGACAAACAGACAGGGGTCCTGGGGGCCACATGACAAACGCAGATTGCTGCCGGGGGCCAACATGTTTTTGTCGTGCCGTTGTAACTTCTCATTAGATCACTAGATTAAGAAAACATACTGTGACTTATTCTTCAGCATTTATGATCCTGAAAAGCTCCAAAGAAAAGAGCGCATTTAGGTCGTCTCATTAGGTGGTGTTGTGTCTAAACAGCTAAATGAATATAGCCTACTAGCCTGCCTTTAACTACTAAGTCTAATGATGCATTGTCTTTGCAGTTTGCAGTGGAGTTAAGCTGTTTGGCAAAATAACAAATCTGTTTGAAGAACATGAGCTTATTTTGGAGAAATGGACAGGCAGAGATAGTCTGGTAAACCAGCCGGTCACGTGAACTCACATTTCATTTCATTTCATTTCGTTCCCGTCTGGCCTGAAGCCTTCACAACAGTCTTTTACAGAGGGTGGAAGTTGGGCGGGTGTACTTGCCTTGACAGACAACTCCGTCAGCCAATCAGCGTTGGATCCATCAAATCCACTCGGGAGAACGGCAAAAACAGATTTTCCGCCCAGAAACTCTGTTGTTTTAATACTCCTGTACTTGTTTAATTGTTGTTATTATTATTCAAATTTGTTTATTGAGTTTTTCATTTCAAACATACTACATATAAACAGAGACATAAGAAAAAGCAAGACATGTAGCACCAAAATAGGACAGAACATAATAATACAAGAGACACAGACACCCAAGACTCAAAAATAATAATAATGAAAATAAATAAATGCTACAAACAATTACAATACACTTTGCAGGGGATACGCTAAGTGCTGAGGATATATGTTCTGGCAATCACTCGTGGCAAAAGCCAACACTTGAATCTCTGAAAGTCAGTTAGGCAGTATTGGGAGGAGTGAGGTAATTTTTATCAAAGTAATCTAGAAACGGACCCCACACTCTAAGATATTTCTGAGTCGAACCACGTATAGTGTATTTCAGTTTCTCCAATTTAAGGTGTGCCATAACATCTCTGACCCAACATGCATGAGATGGAGGGGCAGCTGATTTCCAGCTCATTAAAATGAGTCGTCGGGCCAGAAGCGATGAAAAAGCCAAAGCCTCGGCTTGAGCCCCAGAGACTGTAACTCCATCAGGTGCTACTCCAAAAATGCCAATGGCAGGGCCTGGATGAATGACCTTCCCGCAGATGTAAGAAAATATTTCAAAGATGGAGGACCAAAAAGGAACCAGAGACGAGCACGACCAGAACATGTGATATAGAGTCGCTGGGGCCCGTTTACACCTAGAACATGTCGGGTCAAAGCCGGGGTACATCCTGGCAAGCCTACTTTTCGATAAATGAAGTCTGTGTAACACTTTGAATTGCAATAATCCATGTCGGATGCAAATGGATGTTGAGTGAATCATCCCTATCGCTGACTGCCAAGTAAAGTCTGAGATCTCATTTGTGAAATCTTGCTCCCATAACTCTTTCAGATGATCGAGGGTGGGCGAAGCTACCATTTGAATCATACTATATAATCTGGATATAAGGCCTCTGCCTAGTGGATTGAAACATATGCACTCTTCTATCCAGCTATCAGGTGGAGAAGATGGGAAGCAGGGGAAAGTGTTTTTTGACAAAGCTACGGACCTGAAGATATTTAAAAAAATGTGTTTCTGGAATGTCATAATCCCTCTTTAACCTCTGGAAGGAAGCAAAGATGCCATCTTTAAATAAATCTTTAACACAAGTCAGCCCTTTCCTCGACCAAGTCTTATAAGTTGTATCCCAAAGGGAGGCAGGGAAGAGAGGGTTGGCTGTGATGGGTATAGAGGGCAGGGCCTGTTTTAATTGTTGTTATTGAGTCTATTTCTGCAATAACTGCACTTTATGGCTGTTTAAACTAGATGAACGTTGACGTTACTCCTCGAGGCGGACAGGCAAGGAGGCGGCCATTACTGTTTTGCTAGCAACGTTCTGATTGGCCGGTTACGATGTCAACTACGAGGCTGGTCGCTGATTGGCTCGTCTGCTTTGTAGTTTCTGCAGAAGCCCTCCCAGAGTTGAGGCCAGACGCTCCCGCAGAACCAAATGAAATGTGAGTTCAGGTGACCGGCTGGTTCAGCAGGCTAAGGCAGACAGACATGATGACGACACACACAGGCTGTTGTAGGGGCAGACGTTTTACCGTTTTCTGTGGGGGTGAAGGAGGGATGCCGCACAGGTGCATCCAACGAGGGCGAGCTGTCATGCACGCACGCACACACAGACACACGCGCACACACACAGACACACACACACACACACACGCACACACAGACACACACACACAGACACACGCACACAGACACACACACACACACACACACACACACACACACAGACACACACACACACACACACACACACACACAGACACGCACACACACAGACAGACGCACACACAGACACACACACACACACACACACACACACACACACACAGACACACACACGTCAGACAGCAGTCGGAGACAAACACTACAAACTGTGGTCATCTCGGTCATGAAGGGAAGTTGACGCTTAAAGGGACAGTTCACCCCAAAATCTAACATATTTGTCCTCTCACCTATTTCGATGTGAGTTGCCGAGTTTTGGAGATATCGGCCGTAGAGATGTCTGCCTTCTCTCCAATACAATGGAGCTGGATGGCACTCAGCGTGTGGTGCTCAAAGCACCAAAACATACTCAAGATGTTACTCAAGATAATCCACAGACCTTGTTGTGAGCAGTTTCACGTAGTATTTTCCTTCGACTGAACTAGTCTGCTAGCTAATAGTTGGGTCTAGTTGGGTTCAGCTAGCAGCAGCTAGCAGGTGTTATAGTTCAGTTCAGCTAGCAGCAGTTAGCAGGTGTTATAGTTCAGCTAGCAGCAGTTAGCAGGTGTTATAGTTCAGCTAACAGCAGTTAGCAGGTGTTATAGTTCAGCTAGCAGCAGCTAACAGGTGTTATAGTTCAGCTAGCAGCAGTTAGCAGGTGTTATAGTTCAGCTAGCAGCAGTTAGCAGGTGTTATAGTTCAGCTAGCAGCAGCTAACAGGTGTTATAGTTCAGCTAGCAGCAGCTAGCAGGTGTTATAGTTCAGCTAGCAGCAGCTAACAGGTGTTATAGTTCAGCTAGCAGCAGTTAGCAGGTGTTATAGTTCAGCTAGCAGCAGCTAACAGGTGTTATAGTTCAGCTAGCAGCAGCTAGCAGGTGTTATAGTTCAGCTAGCAGCAGCTAGCAGGTGTTATAGTTCAGCTAGCAGCAGCTAGCAGGTGTTATAGTTCAGCTAGCAGCAGCTAGCAGGTGTTATAGTTCAGCTAGCAGCAGTTAGCAGGTGTTATAGTTCAGCTAGCAGCAGTTAGCAGGTGTTATAGTTCAGCTAGCAGCAGCTAACAGGTGTTATAGTTCAGCTAACAGCAGCTAGCAGGTGTTATAGTTCAGCTAGCAGCAGTTAGCAGGTGTTATAGTTCAGCTAGCAGCAGTTAGCAGGTGTTATAGTTCAGCTAGCAGCAGTTAGCAGGTGTTATAGTTCAGCTAGCAGCAGCTAACAGGTGTTATAGTTCAGCTAGCAGCAGTTAGCAGGTGTTATAGTTCAGCTAGCAGCAGTTAGCAGGTGTTATAGTTCAGCTAGCAGCAGTTAGCAGGTGTTATAGTTCAGCTAGCAGCAGTTAGCAGGTGTTATAGTTCAGCTAGCAGCAGCTAACAGGTGTTATAGTTCAGCTAGCAGCAGTTAGCAGGTGTTATAGTTCAGCTAGCAGCAGCTAACAGGTGTTATAGTTCAGCTAACAGCAGCTAGCAGGTGTTATAGTTCAGCTAGCAGCAGTTAGCAGGTGTTATAGTTCAGCTAGCAGCAGTTAGCAGGTGTTATAGTTCAGCTAGCAGCAGTTAGCAGGTGTTATAGTTCAGCTAGCAGCAGCTAACAGGTGTTATAGTTCAGCTAGCAGCAGTTAGCAGGTGTTATAGTTCAGCTAGCAGCAGCTAGCAGGTGTTATAGTTCAGCTAGCAGCAGTTAGCAGGTGTTATAGTTCAGCTAGCAGCAGCTAGCAGGTGTAATAGTTCAGTCGAAAGAAAAGAGTTCCTACGTGAAACTGCTCACAGTTCCATCGTATTGAGAATGGTAAATGGTAAATGGAATGTATTTATAGAGCGCATTTTATATAGTCTATCCACTACCCAAAGCGCTTTGACATGAATACCTCACATTCACCCATTCACACACATTCACACACCGAGGCGTCTACAGCCATGCAAGGTGCTAACTGCTCGTTGAGAACAGTTATGGGTTCAGTGTCTTGCTCAAGGACACTTCGACTAACTACCGGGAGGAGCCAGCCTCCAACCGGGAACCTTCCGATTCCCATGCGACAGCGATATCTCCAAAACTGCCCCTTTAATGATCAAATTATGAGCATTGAGGCAATAGAGAGGCCAAGTGACTGCCTACTTCAGCACTGTACCACAGATTTTCATCCGCCATTTACTGTCCCATAGACATTTCGTAAAATGCTTATAAAAAATAGTTTTACTTGTTCAAACCAAACGGTTCAGATATATTTAGAAACAGGAGAGACCACATAACATTTAACTCGGACCAAAACGTAAACAAATTGTGGATTTAAAGAAAATATTTTTTCGATTTCGATTTTGATTTTGACCAAGTAAAACTATTTTTATAAGCATTTTACGAAATGTCTATGGGAAGATAAATGTGCTGAAGCAGGAAGTAGGCGGTCACTTTGCCTCTCGATTATATGCTTTAATTGAGCACCACAGGAACGAGTCCGGAAGCAGCACTTCCTGTTCATACATGTAGAAGCCAATGGGATTTTTGTTTGGGGATTTCAGCTAAATGCATGAAATAAGGTCTGTGGTGAACAACATTTATGAAACAGCAAAGTTTGTGTTCAGCAAGATCATCTTCACAAATGAGGAGCACTTGTATGACTGTTGAAGCGTAAATGCCTCTCTCTTTTTTTACATGATTTTCAGAGAACGCTTCAAAACTCAGAACAGTGGTGGTCCTCCTCATTTGTGCATGTCTGCATTTAACCAAAATTCCCATTCAAAAATGCCATTTCCTTTCTCACACGTACGAAGCAGACTTCCGGGGTTTAATAGCTGCAAAAATACATCATCCCTGCGGTGCTACTGTATACTGCTGATAGTGAGAGTTTGGATGAGCTGTGTGTGTGTGTGTGTGTGTGTGTGTGTGTGTGTGTGCGTGTGTGTGTGTGTGTGTGTGTGTGTGTGTGTGTGTGTGTGTGTGTGTGTGTGTGTGCGTGCGTGTGTGTGTGAGAGAGAAACTCACAAAGGTGCAAGCATGGTGGAGTGAGGATTGATAGAGTTCGCATCATCTGCAATTCAACAGAGATGACATCGTCATTACATCATCATCATCATCATCATCATCACCGCTACAGAGAGGGTGAAATAATACACATTCATTCTTCAACATGGACTTTGCCCTGGAACACAAAAGGTATCGCTCACTAGGCCTCATGTGCTTTAAAAGTCTGCAGAAAACTGCAATCATGGCGTCTGGACGGCTTGGCTGGGTTTTCCCCATGTGACTTGAATGCAGCATGGAGTGCCAAAGTCACGCCCTCTTCCGGGTTCCGCATGGGACCTCAGGAAGTAAATTCCCCATTCATTTCTCCATTGACATTTCGTTAAATATTTTTTTTATATGTATTTTATTTTCAACATACATATACTATCGACAGTTTCTGAGTCTCTCCATCCTTATGTAACGGCGTTGTGTAGGTGATACTTGCTTTATACCTGGGGAGTGAGTTTAACCAATCCACTCGGGACCACTCGGGACTCACGAGGAATCCGTGCTGACTCAACTCGGTTACACTTACAACAGAGATCATGTCCGTCAACCACAGTTGTAAAGAAGGCGAAGAGGGGGACTTCAATATTTTCAGAATGAGTATTTTTTGGCAACAGTTGTCCCCAGTGTCAGAGACTGTTGCACAGCTGTGGGGAAGCCCAGAGAGGACTCGGAGCAGCTGAAAATGGCGAGTTCCGCCTCCGGCTGAAGGGTTATTTTGTTGGCTGTAGAGTACCAGTCAAATATTTTGGCCCAGAACTCCATCAGTGAAGGGCAGAACCAGAAGGCATGAGACAGAGTGCCCTCTGACACTTGACACACAGTGGTGAGACAGAGGGGAAGAACTTGTGCAACTTATGCTTGGAATAGTGAAGATGATGAGCAACTTTAAATGTAATCAGCTGGTGTCTACTATTAACTGTGCAGCGTTGTACCACAGACAAACTCCTTTCGCATATAATGTCAGATAAATGAATACCAAGTTCCCCCTGCTAACATTTCCTAAAATCTTTATAGAAGGAGTTTGACTTGCACAAACCAAGCGATTCAGCTACGAGATGACTCACAAGTAGTCTGGCTGCATGGAAACAGGCTGCTGGTGTAAGCTCTGCAATTGGTCCATTTCAGTCGCCAACAGAACAAAATCCCTTTCCGCTCCCTACAAGCTCTGCCATTGGCTCCGTCCCGCTCTGACTGACCGGCTGTGACCATATATGGATTTCCTTTCCGCTCCCTCAGTGACAAATCTGTCTATCTCAAATGTCTCTGCCGCTGTGAAACAACATCAACAATACTAGCTTGTTGCTACACGCTGAAAACGATTGGATCCCCCGTTGTAGGGAGAGAGTCTGGCAAGCGAGACAAGGTTAAACCAAACAGAGCATTTTTCCCCCGCAAGTCCAGAGTGGAGATCCACGCTGCCAGACTCTCTCCCGGACGGGAGGGAAGTCTGGCAAGTGAGACTAACTCACAAGTGACCATGAAACATTTGACTCGGACCAAAACAAACAAACAAACAAACAAACAAACAAACAAACGAAAAAACGGAGTCTGGGTCTGAGTGAAATGTTCTATGGTCTCTCATGGTTCATCTCGTAGCTGAGTCGCTTGGTTTGACTAAGTAAAAGTCTTTTTATAAGGATTTAAAGAAACGTCAATGGAAACATGACTGGGGAATTCACTTTGTCAGGTCCCAGCATGCAGAACCTGCAGAACCAGGAAGAGGGCGTGGCTTACTGTAGGCACTCACTGTACTTAATGTATCCCATCATATTGAACCTGCACCTGCGTGCCACAAACGTGCTATTAGGTTCAAACTGATTTCCAAACCACTTCAGGTGTTTGTGACTCACAGGGATGGATCAGCCTGAAGCCAGTGGACCTGAGGGAGCAGAGAGAGAGACCCGCATTATCCATCAGCACCACAGAGACACATCCATCAGCACCACAGAGACACATCAGCACCACAGAGACACATCCATCAGCATCACAGAGACACATCAGCACCACAGAGCTCACATC
>NC_139644.1:46427794-46470294 GCF_964638095.1 Poromitra crassiceps | reverse complement strand
CCCCCAAAAAAAGCCGTGTGGTTTTGGAAGATTTTCACGTGTTTGTTTTCACATGTTTTGCCACATGTTGTATAGCAAGATGTTTTCCAATTTACATGGGTTTCACACATTTCTGATGTGAAAATGTTCCAAAATCACACGCTTCCCATGGGCAAAGCACGTTTGTGACATTTAAAATGTTTTCAACATCACATGTGCAAAAATCACATATGATCCCATGTGATTTTGCACAGTTCATGTGTTTTTTCTGTAAGGGTAAGAAAGTCTTCCAGTGCACACCAGGATAGGAACGACACTTATGACATTTTTTTTATTAGATTACATTTAAAAACAAGAAAGAGCGACCAGGCGTTTCACACCATCAGATTGGCCATGTCTGTATGAAGCAGTATGTGAAATACCTGGTTTGCTACTTCTTGCCCCCCCCCCCCGATTTTTTTATCCCATTTTCATCCCCCATTAGTGCTAATTTAATTTATTTATCCTGGTTGCTGCTCCACCCTCTGCCGATCTGGGGAGAGCCGAAACTGGCTCCATGCTTCCTCCGAGACATGGGCAGTTAGCCAGCCGCTTCTTTTCACCTGCCAGGGGAAGCTTCACCGGTAGGACATAGCACATGGGAGGATCACGCTATTCCAACCAGTTCCCCTCCCTCTGAACAGGCGCCCTTAACGACCAGAGGAGGAACCACATTAGCAACCAGGATATTGCATGTTTTGGTGAGGGGTTCCTATATGAAGGAAACCCCCGGGAGGCACGGGGAGAACATGCAAACTCCACACAGAAAGGCCCTTTTGAGTGCGGTGGGCACTCGAGGACATGCGGACGGGCACGCATTCCTTCAGCGTTCACAGCGTCCCAGGTGGGAATCGAACCCAGGACCTTCGAGCTGTGAGGCGACAGCACTTACCACTGCACCACCGTACCCCCCACTTCTTGTTTTTAAATCTAATCGAATAAAAAAATAAGTGTCATTCCTATCCTGCTGTGCGCTGGAAGACTTTTTCTTTGTTTTGGTTCACTGTGATTCACCCTGCACCAGCCGGCACCCAGGATTGAAGGACTGCAGTGCACATGGCATCCTCAGCTGTTTGTTAAAAATAAATACATAAATAAATCACTACTGTAAGTCTTATCTCTGGTTAAAAAAAAAAGGGGGGGGGGGGGCTCAGACACACAAATAAATATTTGCAAATTGACAACGTTTCTCTGTCAAGAGCCTTCATAGTCTTGGTGGCAGTCAGTTGGTGAGTAATGGATTATGACCTGTTAAATTAACAGAGCTCAGGTCTCACATGTGCTGATCAGAACAGGGGGAGAAAGGAAGAGGAAATTAGATTAAGAGATAAAAAAAAAAAAAAAAAAGTTTCATCCTTTGAAGGATCATAACATACGTGCAGTCACATTTCCTTTTAATATTACATTTCTCAAGTTTGGAGGCAAAGTAATCCCCAAATTACTCTGATTACTACTGATTTGGTTACCAATTACCAACAACCAAAAATGGGAAGAAAGTAAATGCTAATTTGTAAAGGATTACCAAAGGCGTAACCATGGAGTCCACAGGGGGGGGGGGACCAAATCGATGAAGAAGGTATGCCATCTAGAACTTTCTCCCAAATTACATTAGGAAAGTGTTTATGCATTTAAGTGAAATCCCCAATCTAAAACCCTGTTCACTTATCCTCTTACGAACCCGGAAGCATACTTCCGGACTCATTCCTGCAGTGCTCTATAGCACGGGCGTCATCCAGATTGGATAACCCTGGAGATGTTTGGACCAGACACCAAATGACCACTTTGGTAGATCAGGTGCCCAATTGAACATTTGTGGGATCAGCTCGTGCATGCTGTACATGCTAGTGACCAACACAACCACATTAGCTGACCTGCGACGACGATTTTTTTTTTTTTTTTTCCTGCTCTCCCCAAAATTTCAATAAACCTTTATGGCATATTATTACAATACAACAATACTAGTGTTGACAGTAATAGAAGATGCCAAATCATTCAAAACAATAAGCATTTTGCTTTTAGGAGCATCGTGCCAGCGTGCAGCGCTGTTCCAAAACGTGTCAACGTGTGTCGTTGCCTGGGAAACGCACATCCCATAATACAACTGTTCGCATCGCATCCCATAATAGTATGATGATACTTGGGATGCCATTGCCAACATAGATGCGAACAGGTTAGCTAAAAGTTTAGCGTCGCCAGCGAGGGCCCCCACCGTTGCGGTCAGGGTACGTTTCGAAATCCCTCCAGGCCTGAAACATTTTCTAGGGGAAACACTGCTGATTTATAGTATCATCACATCCCCAGAAAGACAGCCTAAACATTTTCTTTATAGTGTTTCTCATTGTACTTATCAGTGAAATGACTGAGTTTTCCTGAGACAGGTAGTAAATGCTATTTTGGCACAAAAAGCCCTACACTTTACCAAAAGGACAAAAGGTAAACTATTTCCACACAACTGTATGCATTTGATTATGTAACATGACCTCATGAAGCCAAGACATAGGCTACATGAAGACTATTTTGATGGTCGTTTTTTTAATCGACCACAGCAGTGTGTAGCTAACTGATGCTCTGTGAGACATACACATAATAGCGGTGTGTATTGTTTTAGTGCATTGGTTCACAAACTGTGGTCCGCGGACCACTGGTGGTTGTGGACTTTTATTTTATTTTACAGACAACAGTTTTTACATAACACAATAACCCTGAGGAGTAGCCGGATTGGGCCGATTTTCAGAAATATCACGATATTTGGGAAATATCACAATTTTGAATATTTACTTTCAGAGGCTGCAGTAGGCTCAGTTTTAAAGCCAGAGTGAAGTTTCTGGCATCATATTAAACTAGAAGACTTAAGGAATCGATTTGTACCTGACAGCATGACATGTTAGTTTGTCAGGAAGGTACATGTAGCTAAATAACACTCCAAATGCTAATGCTAAGGCTAATGATAGGCTCAATTTTGGCGAGGGAAAAAAAAAATATTTTGAAAGGGGTCCTCTTTTTCACAGCCTAATGTTGGCAGGTGTGTGTTTCTGTGTGTCCGTTTTGAACCAGCTAGTAGCCTTATATTGTCATTTAGCATCTCTGCTGCTGTTGCATGGTTAAATCATGTTTTTTTGTGGGGGGGATACACAGTGGAAATTGGTTGGTAGGTAGTGGTACTTGGATGGAACATTTTGGGAACCCCTGTTTTAGTAGAAAGAATCAGTTTTGAGAAGAGAGAACATGGTTTTGAGTGCTGTGTGTCATTTTGCAAGAGATTTGTGTTGTTTTAACAAAGTTGTTAACTCTATTCAGTTTTGTGTGTAGAGTTTTAACAAAGTTGTTAACTCTATTCAGTTTTGTGTGTAGAGTTTTAACAAAGTCGTTAACTCTGTTCAGTTTTGTGTGTAGAGTTTTAACAAAGTTGTTAACTCTATTCAGTTTTGTGTGTAGAGTTTTAACAAAGTTGTTAACTCTATTCAGTTTTGTGTGTAGAGTTTTAACAAAGTTGTTAACTCTATTCAGTTTTGTGTGTAGAGTTTTAACAAAGTTGTTAATTCTGTTCAGTTTTGTGTGTAAAGTTTTGACAAAGTCGTTTACTCTGTTCAGTTTTTTGTGTAGAGTTTTAACAAAGTCGTTAACTCTGTTCAGTTTTGTGTGTAGAGTTTTAACAAAGTCGTTAACTCTATTCAGTTTTGTGTGTAGAGTTTTAACAAAGTCGTTAACTCTATTCAGTTTTGTGTGTAGAGTTTTAACAAAGTCGTTAACTCTGTTCAGTTTTGTGTGTAGAGTTTTAACAAAGTCGTTAACTCTATTCAGTTTTGTGTGTAGAGTTTTAACAAAGTCGTTAACTCTGTTCAGTTTTGTGTGTAGAGTTTTAACAAAGTCGTTTACTCTGTTCAGTTTTGTGTGTAGAGTTTTAACAAAGTTGTTAACTCTATTCAGTTTTGTGTGTAGAGTTTTAACAAAGTCGTTAACTCTGTTCAGTTTTGTGTGTAGAGTTTTAACAAAGTTGTTAATTCTGTTCAGTTTTGTGTGTAAAGTTTTAACAAAGTCGTTAACTCTGTTCAGTTTTGTGTGTAGAGTTTTAACAAAGTTGTTAACTCTATTCAGTTTTGTGTGTAGAGTTTTAACAAAGTTGTTAACTCTATTCAGTTTTGTGTGTAGAGTTTTGACAAAGTTGTTAACTCTATTCAGTTTTGTGTGTAGAGTTTTGACAAAGTTGTTAATTCTATTCAGTTTTGTGTGTAGAGTTTTGACAAAGTTGTTAACTCTATTCAGTTTTGTGTGTAGAGTTTTGACAAAGTTGTTAACTCTATTCAGTTTTGTGTGTAGAGTTTTAACAAAGTCGTTAATTCTGTTCAGTTTTGTGTGTAGAGTTTTAACAAAGTCGTTAATTCTGTTCAGTTTTCTGTGTAAAGTTTTAACAAAGTCGTTAACTCTGTTCAGTTTTGTGTGTAGAGTTTTAACGAAGTTGTTAACTCTGTTCAGTTTTCTGTGTAGAGTTTTAACAAAGTCGTTAACTCTGTTCAGTTTTGTGTGTAGAGTTTTAACAAAGTCGTTAACTCTGTTCAGTTTTCTGTGTAGAGTTTTAACAAAGTCGTTAACTCTGTTCAGTTTTGTGTGTAGAGTTTTAACAAAGTCGTTAACTCTGTTCAGTTTTCTGTGTAGAGTTTTAACAAAGTCGTTTACTCTGTTCAGTTTTCTGTGTAGAGTTTTGACAAAGTCGTTAACTCTGTTCAGTTTTGTGTGTAGAGTTTTAACAAAGTCGTTAACTCTGTTCAGTTTTGTGTGTAGAGTTTTGATAAAGTCGTTAACTCTATTCAGTTTTGTGTGTAGAGTTTTAACAAAGTCGTTTACTCTGTTCAGTTTTCTGTGTAGAGTTTTGACAAAGTCGTTAACTCTGTTCAGTTTTGTGTGTAGAGTTTTAACAAAGTCGTTAACTCTGTTCAGTTTTGTGTGTAGAGTTTTGATAAAGTCGTTAACTCTATTCAGTTTTCTGTGTAGAGTATTAACAAAGTCGTTTACTCTGTTCAGTTTTCTGTGTAGAGTTTTGACAAAGTCGTTAACTCTGTTCAGTTTTGTGTGTAGAGTTTTAACAAAGTCGTTAACTCTGTTCAGTTTTGTGTGTAGAGTTTTGATAAAGTCGTTAACTCTGTTCAGTTTTCTGTGTAGAGTTTTGAGAAATGGAGCCAGTTTGATGCGTTGAAATGTTTGGGACAAACTGTAATAAGTGGCACACAGACGGAGGCGGTGATAACACGGTGTAACCGTCATGGCGGTCGACAGGAAGGAAAACCATCATGATGCACGTGGCATGCTGCACTCCACTTCCTGTACCAACCTGACGATCTCTGCACTGATCACTGACCCCCACCCCCCAACACACACACACACACACACACACACACACACACACACACACACACACACAGTCACACACACACACACACACACACACACACACACACACACACACACAGTCACACACACACACACACACACACACACACACACACACACACACACACACACAGTCACACACACACACACACACACACACACACAGTCACACACACACGCACACACACACACACACACACAGTCACACACACACACACACACACACACACACACACACTCACACACACACACACACACACACACACACACACACACACAGTCACACACACACACACACACACACACACACAGTCTGTCTGCTCACTGACCGATCAACGGAGACTCCCTGTATGTGGTCACCAGGGTTGGGGAGTAACAGAATACACACGTATTTAAAATACTAAATATCTGTATTCCATTGCAGTTACAGTTTAGATTTGTGGTATTCTGATGAATAGCCAGTTATTTTCTTTAAAAATAGATTACTTTAAGAATGACTTTATTTGTTTGTTTTATTTTATTTGCTCTAAAACAGAGGTTTTCAAAGTGGGAGGCGGGCCTCCACAGGGGGCTCCAAGCAGTTTCAGGGGAGGCTCAGTGAATGGAAGCGAAACAAATATTATGTTAATGATCAAAAGGAGCTCTCATAGAATAGCCTGTGTGATTTGGTTAAAGAGATAGTTCAGAGATACAGCAGCTTGCGGGAATTTTAGTTTCATTTTAGAGTCAGAAGCAAATAAACTCAGACTCAGACTTTGAAAACCCCTGCTCTAAATGTGAGGCACGCATTCTCCATAAACTTAAAAAAGAAAGTTCAAGAATTTGTGCGTGCGCAGTGCACCTGCTGGACACACAGCCACAGGGGACACACAGCCACAGGGCACAGACAGGGGACACACAGCCACAGGGCACAGACAGGGGACACACAGTCACAGGGGACACACAGTCACAGGGGACACACAGCCACAGGGGACAGACAGGGGACACACAGCCACAGGGGACACACAGCAACAGGGGACACACAGTCACAGGGGACACACAGCCACAGGGGACAGACAGGGGACACACAGCCACAGGGGACACACAGTCACAGGGGACACACAGCCACAGTGGACACAATCACAGGGGACACAGTCACAGGGGACACACAGCCCCAGGGGACACAGTCACAGGGGACACACAGCCATCACACTGTCAGGAACGTGTTTTGATGTGGAAATATAAAGAACATTTGACTGACAAACATGGTGAAGATTAAAGGTCGTAACATTTCATCCGGGGGCGTCGTGACCACCCTCGCGTTTGAGTACATTCAGAGTCACCCAGACGAATCGGCTCAGCAAGACCATCTTCAAGTATTCCAAAAGTAATCAAACATATTTAGAATATGTACATTACAAATGACATTTTAGGGCATGTATTCAGTAATCCAGTCATGTAGTGGAAAACGTTTTAAAAGTAGCCCTCCCAATACTGGTGATCACAGAGAACACCTGCACCCACACACACACACACACACACACACACACACACACACACACACACACACACACACACACACACACACACACACACAACATGCTACACATGTACTGTACTGCAAACCTCAAAGTTCCCACCACATACCAGACCAACTGTTGATAATTGAACTGGAAGGTTTCTGCTGCATCATCTAGAGAGACTGAAAGAGGTTCCCCCCCCCCCCCCCCGCTCCAGACTGAAGGTTTCTGCTGCATGGTCTACAGAGAGACTGAGAGAGGTTCCCCCCCCCCCCGCTCCATACTGAAGGTTTCTGCTGCATGGTCTACAGAGAGACTGAGAGAGGTTCCCCCCCCCACTCCAGACTGAAGGTTTCTGCTGCATGGTCTACAGAGAGACTGAAAGAGTTTTCCCCCCCGCTCCAGACTACAACGTACATGGCGGCCATCTTGTGTTTTTTGGCTCCACTCAATAAGGAGCGATGTTCTTTCACACCAGAACATCAAAGAGAAGAAAAGACGCAGCAAGAACAAGTGTTTACTTGATGCAGCTGCCACAATGGAAGAGTCTGAGTGTGTGCTGAGGAGAGAGAGTGTGTGTGCTGAGGAGAGAGAGTGTGCTGAGGAGAGAGAGTGTGTGCTGAGGAGAGAGTGTGTGCTGAGGAGAGTGTGTGTGCTGAGGAGAGAGAGTGTGTGCTGAGGAGAGTGTGTGTGCTGAGGAGAGAGAGTGTGTGCTGAGGAGAGTGTGTGTGCTGAGGAGAGAGAGAGTGTGTGCTGAGGAGAGAGAGTGTGCTGAGGAGAGCGTGTGTGCTGAGGAGAGAGAGAGTGTGTGCTGAGGAGAGAGAGTGTGCTGAGGAGAGAGTGTGTGCTGAGGAGAGAGAGTGCTGAGGAGAGAGAGAGAGTGTGTGCTGAGGAGAGAGAGTGTGCTGAGGAGAGAGAGTGTGTGCTGAGGAGAGAGAGTGTGTGCTGAGGAGAGAGAGAGTGTGCTGAGGAGAGAGAGAGAGTGTGCTGAGGAGAGAGTGTGTGCTGAGGAGAGAGAGAGTGTGCTGAGGAGAGAGAGTGTGCTGAGGAGAGAGAGAGTGTGCTGAGGAGAGAGAGTGTGCTGAGGAGAGAGAGTGTGTGCTGAGGAGAGAGAGTGTGCTGAGGAGAGAGAGAGAGTGTGTGCTGAGGAGAGAGAGTGTGCTGAGGAGAGAGTGTGTGCTGAGGAGAGAGAGTGTGCTGAGGAGAGAGAGTGTGCTGAGGAGAGAGAGAGTGTGCTGAGGAGAGAGAGTGTGCTGAGGAGAGTGTGTGTGCTGAGGAGAGTGTGTGTGCTGAGGAGAGAGAGAGAGTGTGTGCTGAGGAGAGAGAGTGTGTGCTGAGCAGAGAGAGTGTGTGCTGAGGAGAGAGAGAGTGTGCTGAGGAGAGAGAGGGACGTCACAGTTAAATAGTTAATGTGAATGAGGAGACTTGGCCTTGCGTCACATCTCTCTCCAGCAAACATCTCGACATTGACCGATGTCGATACGACAACCTGCACTGACATTATTATTTTTTTAATATCTCTTGAAACAATCAAAAATCTAATCAGAAATCTAAAATCATCTGTGCTCGTTGGGATCGCCGCTCTGCTCAGGCCACGTCCCGCACGTCACCCCTCCGTCAAAACGCAGGTTTAGTAGAAGTCCCTGAGTTAGGGTTAGGGTTAGTAGAAGTCCCTGAGTTAGGGTTAGGGTTAGTAGAAGTCCCTGAGTTAGGGTTAGGGTTAGTAGAAGTCCGTGAGTTAGGGTTAGGGTTAGTAGAAGTCCCTGAGTTAGGGTTAGGGTTAGTAGAAGTCCCTGAGTTAGGGTTAGGGTTAGTAGAAGTTCCTGAGTTAGGGTTAGGGTTAGTAGAAGTCCGTGAGTCAGGGTTAGGGTTAGTAGAAGTCCCTGAGTTAGGGTTAGGGTTAGTAGAAGTCCCTGAGTTAGGGTTAGGGTTAGTAGAAGTCCGTGAGTTAGGGTTAGGGTTAGTAGAAGTCCGTGAGTCAGGGTTAGGGTTAGTAGAAGTCCCTGAGTTAGGGTTAGGGTTAGTAGAAGTCCCTGAGTTAGGGTTAGGGTTAGTAGAAGTCCGTGAGTTAGGGTTAGGGTTAGTAGAAGTCCCTGAGTTAGGGTTAGGGTTAGTAGAAGTCCCTGAGTTAGGGTTAGGGTTAGTAGAAGTTCCTGAGTTAGGGTTAGGGTTAGTAGAAGTCTGTGAGTTAGGGTTAGGGTTAGTAGAAGTTCCTGAGTTAGAGTTAGGGTTAGTAGAAGTCCCTGAGTTAGGGTTAGTAGAAGTCCCTGAGTTAGGGTTAGGGTTAGTAGTCCTCGAGGCCACAAAGTAAACCTGAGGAGACGAGAAGAAACAGACGTACCCACCTGAGGAACAGCACTTGAAGAAGAGGAGAAGCTGGGGCGGCAGATAGGAGGTGGTTCTGGATCAGTGGAGTCAGTGCTGGTCTCTCCAGGCTTCTACTGTAGCCAAACCTCCGCCATGTCCGGAGCCTCTCCCTCGCCGACGGACAAACCTTCCTCCTTCCCTCGGACTTGTAACGTGACTTTTTGCCTTCCTCGCTGCCGTCTAACCTAGCGGCCTTGTGCACCTTCACCACACTCGCCGACCTACTTTGGTGCTTTCTCCACCCTTCCTCCCCCTCCCCTCGTCACAAACTCTCCTCCGTCATCATCATGGCGCTCAACCACCTCCTCCTCCACCGGGCCTCTCTGAGTCGACTCGTTCTCACACGGCGGGTTTCAGATCTTTGTGATCTTTCAGTCTTCCTCAACGGCTCCTCTGAGAAAAAAGCCCTGAGATTCACAATGAAACACAGGAGAGAGACAGACACACAGACAGACAGACACACACGAAAAACAGGGGCAAAGCACCAAAAGCGGACCAGTTACTTCACACCATCTTTGATTCAGTATGGTGTGTATGATGTCACATGCATTCCCTCCCAATATGGCGCTTTACAAGACTATTTTCCTACCAAGATGGCCGTGTGGTGATGTAACAGAATCCTACCAATAAGTGTCAAGAGTTCTCCAGCAGTTGAAATCGCTTCAAAACAATGAGAAAAGCCTGGTTAAGGTTTGTTGGAGTGAACGCTGAGGTGTGGGTGATTCAGCATTCCTCTTTTGGCTCGCTACAACTCTGGCAACCGGCTGCCAGACTGACAGGGCCTGCAGAGAGACAGACAGGACCTGCAGAGAGACAGACAGGGCCTGCAGAGAGACAGACAGGGCCTGCAGAGAGACAGACAGGGCCTGCAGAGAGACAGACAGGACCTGCAGAGTGACAGACAGGGCCTGCAGAGAGACAGACAGGGCCTGCAGAGAGACAGACAGGACCTGCAGAGAGACAGACAGGGCCTGCAGAGAGACAGACAGGGCCTGCAGAGAGACAGACAGGACCTGCAGAGACAGACAGGACCTGCAGAGTGACAGGGCCTGCAGAGTGACAGGGCCTGCAGAGTGACAGGGCCTGCAGAGAGACAGGGTCTGCAGAGAGACAGGGCCTGCAGAGTGACAGGGCCTGCAGAGCGACAGACAGGGCCTGCAGAGAGACAGACAGGGCCTGCAGAGTGACAGGGCCTGCAGAGAGACAGGGTCTGCAGAGTGACAGGGCCTGCAGAGCGACAGACAGGGCCTGCAGAGAGACAGACAGGGCCTGCAGAGTGACAGACAGGGCCTGCAGAGTGACAGGGCCTGCAGAGAGACAGGGCCTGCCGACTGACAGGGCCTGCAGAGAGACAGAGCCTGCAGAGAGACAGGGCCTGCAGAGAGACAGACAGGGCCTGCAGAGAGACAGACAGGGCCTGCAGAGCGACAGGGCCTGCAGGTCAGAAGCTCTAAAACGTCAGAGGCAGCAACACCTCTGCTGGTGGAGGCTGTGGCCTCCATCACTGCTCAGTGCAGATAGCAGAGTTGAAGGCGGTGGTGCTGCCTGTGTGAGCGAGAGCTGCTGCAGCCGCGATGAGACATCCTCCCACCTACTGACAGGAAACCACAACGAGGGGAGGAAGCAGAGGCCCCCTCCTCCTCTCCTCTATCTGCTGCTTTTCTCCATCTGTCAAGAGGAGAATCAGATGAGAGAGACAAAGAGAGAGAGATAGAGAGAGTGAGACAGAGAGAGAGACGGAGAGATAGAGATAGAGAGTGAGTCAGAGAGGGAGAGATAGAGAGGCGGGGGAGTGGAGAAATCCCTCCAGAGAGGAGAGATGAGGGGTAGACCCAGCAGTGACGAGGCTGGAAAAGACCCCGAGAAAACCTAAAGATTTGGGGCTGGGGTCTTTGTTAAGGGCGGAGAATGTGACGTATTTCTCCCTCGTCTACACTGCTGATCAAACAGTGTTTTCTTTCTCACTATGTTTGGACTCAGTGGTTATATGGTTATATTAGCACTGTTGCCTCACAGCAAGAAGGTCAAAGACATGTATGTTAGGGTTAATACTCCTGTCAAAGACATGTATGTTAGGGTTAATACTCCTGTCAAAGACATGTATGTTAGGGTTAATACTCCTGTCAAAGACATGTATGTTAGGGTTAATACTCCTGTCAAAGACATGTATGTTAGGGTTAATGCTCCTGTCAAAGACATGTATGTTAGGGTTATTGCTCCTGTCAAAGACATGTATGTTAGGGTTAATACTCCTGTCAAAGACATGTATGTTAGGGTTAATACTCCTGTCAAAGACATGTATGTTAGGGTTAATACTCCTGTCAAAGACATGTATGTTAGGGTTATTACTCCTGTCAAAGACATGTATGTTAGGGTTAATACTCCTGTCAAAGGCATGCATGTTAGGGTTATTACTCCTGTCAAAGACATGTATGTTAGGGTTAATACTCCTGTCAAATACATGTATGTTAGGGTTAATACTCCTGTCAAAGACATGTATGTTAGGGTTAATACTCCTGTCAAAGACATGTATGTTAGGGTTAATACTCCTGTCAAAGACATGTATGTTAGGGTTATTACTCCTCTCAAAGACATGTATGTTAGGGTTATTACTCCTGTCAAAGACATGTATGTTAGGGTTATTACTCCTGTCATAGACATGTATGTTAGGGTTAATACTCCTGTCAAAGACATGTATGTTAGGGTTAATACTCCTGTCAAAGACATGTATGTTAGGGTTATTACTCCTGTCAAAGACATGTATGTTAGGGTTAATACTCCTGTCAAAGACATGTATGTTAGGGTTAATACTCCTGTCAAAGACATGTATGTTAGGGTTAATACTCCTCTCAAAGACATGTATGTTAGGGTTAATACTC
Source organism: Poromitra crassiceps (assembly GCF_964638095.1). NCBI lineage: Eukaryota > Metazoa > Chordata > Actinopteri > Beryciformes > Melamphaidae > Poromitra > Poromitra crassiceps. Next base: position 46,458,146 of record NC_139644.1, on the reverse strand, counting down.
CTGTCAAAGACATGTATGTTAGGGTTATTACTCCTGTCATAGACATGTATGTTAGGGTTAATACTCCTGTCAAAGACATGTATGTTAGGGTTAATACTCCTCTCAAAGACATGTTAGGGTTAATACTCCTCTCAAAGACATGTATGTTAGGGTTAATACTCCTGTCAAAGACATGTATGTTAGGGTTATTACTCCTGTCATAGACATGTATGTTAGGGTTAATACTCCTCTCAAATACATGTATGTTAGGGTTAATACTCCTCTCAAAGACATGTATGTTAGGGTTAATACTCCTCTCAAAGACATGTATGTTAGGGTTAATACTCCTGTCAAAGACATGTATGTTAGGGTTATTACTCCTGTCAAAGACATGTATGTTAGGGTTAATACTCCTCTCAAATACATGTATGTTAGGGTTAATACTCCTCTCAAAGACATGTATGTTAGGGTTAATACTCCTCTCAAAGACATGTATGTTAGGGTTAATACTCCTGTCAAAGACATGTATGTTAGGGTTATTACTCCTGTCATAGACATGTATGTTAGGGTTAATACTCCTGTCAAAGACATGTATGTTAGGGTTAATACTCCTCTCAAAGACATGTATGCTAGGGTTAATACTCCTGTACAGTAAGTGGCCCTGACCAAGGCACTGGCTAAAGAACTGGAGTTGGTCCCCGGGCGCTGCACTGCGGCTGCCCACTGCTCCTAGTTCTAGGAAGGTTCCTAGTAGAGGATGGGTTAAATGCAGACGATGAATTTCCCCCAGAGGGACAATAAAAGGATAACGTAACTTAATTTAACTTATGTTGTATGGATGCACTGCAGACCCTCATAACACTGTAATATCTCTTATGTTGTATGGATGCACTGCAGACCCTCATAACACTGTAATATCTCTTATGTTGTATGGATGCACTGCAGACCCTCATAACACTGTAATATCTCTTATGTTGTATGGATGCACTGCGGTCGGACCCTCATAACACTGTAATATCTCTTATGTTGTATGGATGCACTGCGGTCGGACCCTCATAACACTGTAATATCTCTTATGTTGTATGGATGCACTGCGGTCGGACCCTCATAACACTGTAATATCTCTTATGTTGTATGGATGCACTGCGGTCGGACCCTCATAACACTGTAATATCTCTTATGTTGTATGGATGCACTGCGGTCGGACCCTCATAACACTGTAATATCTCTTATGTTGTATGGATGCACTGCAGACCCTCATAACACTGTAATATCTCTTATGTTGTATGGATGCACTGCGGTCGGACCCTCATAACACTGTAATATCTCTTATGTTGTATGGATGCACTGCAGACCCTCATAACACTGTAATATCTCTTATGTTGTATGGATGCACTGCAGACCCTCATAACACTGTAATATCTCTTATGTTGTATGGATGCACTGCGGTCGGACCCTCATAACACTGTAATATCTCTTATGTTGTATGGATGCACTGCGGTCGGACCCTCATAACACTGTAATATCTCTTATGTTGTATGGATGCACTGCGGTCGGACCCTCATAACACTGTAATATCTCTTATGTTGTATGGATGCACTGCGGTCGGACCCTCATAACACTGTAATATCTCTTATGTTGTATCGATGCACTGCGGTCGGACCCTCATAACACTAATATCTCTTATGTTGTATGGATGCACTGCGGTCGGACCCTCATAACACTGTAATATCTCTTATGTTGTATGGATGCACTGCGGTCGGACCCTCATAACACTGTAATATCTCTTATGTTGTATGGATGCACTGCGGTCGGACCCTCATAACACTGTAATATCTCTTATGCTGTATGGATGCACTGCGGTCGGACCCTCATAACACTGTAATATCTCTTATGTTGTATGGATGCACTGCGGTCGGACCCTCATAACACTGTAATATCTCTTATGTTGTATGGATGCACTGCGGTCGGACCCGCATAACACTGTAATATCTCTTATGTTGTATGGATGCACTGCGGTCGGACCCTCATAACACTGTAATATCTCTTATGTTGTATGGATGCACTGCGGTCGGACCCGCATAACACTGTAATATCTCTTATGTTGTATGGATGCACTGCGGTCGGACCCTCATAACACTGTAATATCTCTTATGTTGTATGGATGCACTGCGGTCGGACCCTCATAACACTGTAATATCTCTTATGTTGTATGGATGCACTGCGGTCGGACCCTCATAACACTGTAATATCGCTTATGTTGTATGGATGCACTGCGGTCGGACCCTCATAACACTGTAATATCTCTTATGTTGTATGGATGCACTGCGGTCGGACCCTCATAACACTGTAATATCTCTTATGTTGTATGGATGCACTGCGGTCGGACCCTCATAACACTGTAATATCTCTTATGTTGTATGGATGCACTGCGGTCGGACCCTCATAACACTGTAATATCTCTTATGTTGTATGGATGCACTGCGGTCGGACCCTCATAACACTGTAATATCTCTTATGTTGTATGGATGCACTGCGGTCGGACCCTCATAACACTGTAATATCTCTTATGTTGTATGGATGCACTGCGGTCGGACCCTCATAACACTGTAATATCTCTTATGTTGTATGGATGCACTGCGGTCGGACCCTCATAACACTGTAATATCTCTTATGTTGTATCGATGCACTGCGGTCGGACCCTCATAACACTGTAATATCTCTTATGTTGTATCGATGCACTGCGGTCGGACCCTCATAACACTGTAATATCTCTTATGTTGTATCGATGCACTGCGGTCGGACCCTCATAACACTGTAATATCTCTTATGTTGTATGGATGCACTGCGGTCGGACCCTCATAACACTAATATCTCTTATGTTGTATGGATGCACTGCGGTCGGACCCTCATAACACTGTAATATCTCTTATGTTGTATGGATGCACTGCGGTCGGACCCTCATAACACTGTAATATCTCTTATGTTGTATGGATGCACTGCGGTCGGACCCTCATAACACTGTAATATCTCTTATGTTGTATGGATGCACTGCGGTCGGACCCTCATAACACTGTAATATCTCTTATGTTGTATGGATGCACTGCGGTCGGACCCTCATAACACTGTAATATCTCTTATGTTGTATGGATGCACTGCGGTCGGACCCTCATAACACTGTAATATCTCTTATGTTGTATGGATGCACTGCGGTCGGACCCTCATAACACTGTAATATCTCTTATGTTGTATCGATGCACTGCGGTCGGACCCTCATAACACTAATATCTCTTATGTTGTATGGATGCACTGCGGTCGGACCCTCATAACACTGTAATATCTCTTATGTTGTATGGATGCACTGCGGTCGGACCCTCATAACACTGTAATATCTCTTATGTTGTATGGATGCACTGCGGTCGGACCCTCATAACACTGTAATATCTCTTATGTTGTATGGATGCACTGCGGTCGGACCCTCATAACACTGTAATATCTCTTATGTTGTATGGATGCACTGCGGTCGGACCCGCATAACACTGTAATATCTCTTATGTTGTATGGATGCACTGCGGTCGGACCCTCATAACACTGTAATATCTCTTATGTTGTATGGATGCACTGCGGTCGGACCCTCATAACACTGTAATATCTCTTATGTTGTATGGATGCACTGCGGTCGGACCCTCATAACACTGTAATATCTCTTATGTTGTATGGATGCACTGCGGTCGGACCCTCATAACACTGTAATATCGCTTATGTTGTATGGATGCACTGCGGTCGGACCCTCATAACACTGTAATATCTCTTATGTTGTATGGATGCACTGCGGTCGGACCCTCATAACACTGTAATATCTCTTATGTTGTATGGATGCACTGCGGTCGGACCCTCATAACACTGTAATATCTCTTATGTTGTATGGATGCACTGCGGTCGGACCCTCATAACACTGTAATATCTCTTATGTTGTATGGATGCACTGCGGTCGGACCCTCATAACACTGTAATATCTCTTATGTTGTATGGATGCACTGCGGTCGGACCCTCATAACACTGTAATATCTTAGTAATATCCTATTATTTTTGCTGGTGTAACGACCCAATTAACCCCCTTATGGATCATTAAACATTATTTTATCCTCCACAGGAAAGCTACGTTGGTGAAGCATGATAAACATCCAATAATTTCATTCACATCGTTTAATGGTTCACCAAAAAATAGAAATTAGCTAAAATAATTTGAGGTTAACAAACAAGTTTCATTACTAAACAATCATTTAAAAGCTTCTTATATTCTTTTCATTAAATAACCATTATGATACATTATGATACAGTCAAGCAGGTTTCCTGTCAGACAACGTAGTGAAGCACTTTGAACCTGACTCAGCTTCCCAGCAGTGACGTCCCCACGTCACATCAAAGGAAAAAAATAAAATTAAGAAATTAAGAAAATAAAACCCATGAAGGGGGGGGGGGGGGGGGGGGGGCGTGGATTTTAAAAAGGTTTCAGATCTTTGAAGAGAAGAAGCGGCTGGCTACTGCCCATGTCTCGGAGGAAGCATGGAGCCAGTTTCGGCTCTCCCCAGATTGGCAGAGGGTGGAGCAGCAACCAGGATAAATACATTAAAATTAGCACTAACGGGGGATAAAAATGGGATAAAAAATCAGGGGGGGGGGGGGTAGAAAGAAGAAAAAAATAAAGAAAATAAAACCCAAACAGGCTGGGGGAGGGGGGGGGGGATTTAAAAAAGGTTTCATATCTTGAAGAGAAGGTTTAATGGCTCATGCACACTGAGAACTATAACCATGAATTCAACTATGAAAAGATTGAAGAAGAATAGAATGGCTACAACTATATTATAGTTATAGTTGTAGTGTGAACACAGCCATAGAGCACAACAGTGACCGCCCACATTTTCACAGCTCCCGTTCCATCAGAGAATCCCCCATTCCTTTTCTCTAGACGTTAAAAAGAGTTTAAAGCCTGGAACCAAGCCAACCAGCCCTAACCCTAACACATACTGAATCGTGAGTGGCCATGAAACATTTAACATGGAGAAAAAAAAAGAAAAGAAAAAAAAAATTGGGCGAAAAAAAAATAATCCAAAATATAACCCCCCGAACCCCCCCGCTTTTTATTTTTGCTCAGAGTGAAATATGTAATAATAGTTAAAGTTATCTTTATACTTATAGTTCTAAGTGTGACTGGGCGTTCACTGTTAAGGGACTTGAGCTACACTTGAAGGCCAACCTCATCCAAAGGATTAAAAAAGATAAACGCAGCACTTCCTTCCTTCTTCAAATATCACAAACCTTTTCAACTACGTTGCCTGTGTCTGGACCCCAATATTGCAGAACAAAAAATGAATAAAAACCACAGCAAGGCAACAAATGAATTCCCTTCTCAAAACAGCTCAGACACGTCCTCATTGTTAAACACGTCCTCATTATTAAACACGTCCTCATTATTAACTCATTGAGTGCCAGCCACTTTTGGAGAACGGACGCTCCCAGTGCCAGAGTTTCAGAGCGTTTTCAGTGATTTCTCGAGGCCCACAGAATATTGTGTGATATTACTATGTAAACACTGAACACGCACAAAGAACGATGAGACTCTATTCTATCATCTGCAAAAAAAAGTTTATTGATCCCATTTTCCGTTCTTTAGTTATGAGCCGGAGAAGATAGCTTGATTCATCCAAAAATAGCAATTTTTTTCTAGAAGCTGAGATAATTGGCCTTTTGTGAAATTAATCATTTCAAGCACATCACTGACTCTGAAGCTAATCTTTTCTAATGTAGTCACACCTCAAAAATAATTTCCTTCAATAAAACAGTTTAGGCCAGGGAATTTTGTTTGGCAGAATAATATTTTTAGCTACAACCAGCAGCGCTGGCCCCTGCGTGCGCTGCTGGTTGCAGCTTCTTGCTGGTTTTGATTTGCTGCTGGTGGGCATCGGATATTCTGGCTTGCGTTTGTCAATCCTGTCCTGCTGCCTGGGTCTGTCTGGGTGTTGCGTGCTGCTCTGCGTGCCCCCCCCCCCCCCCCCCCCCCGCCCCGCCCCGCCCCGCCCCGCCTCGCCTCAACTGCACACTCCTCCTCCTGTCTGTGGTGGCTCTCTGCTGAGTTTGCTGTGCGCACAGTGAAGGGTGCGGACAGCCAGGCTTTTTTACAGCGTTCCGCGTGTGTTTGTCACCGGCAACGATGCTTCCAGTTGAGCATAATAACAACTCCACGGTGTGGATGTGCGGATTTGCTGTCGCAACCGACACGGAGCGGCTCAATTGTGGGAGCAGATTGGCTGCTGCAGGCACAGCTGCAGTAACGTGCTTCAGCATATCGATGCATACGGATGCGATGCGATTTCCGTTTCCATAACGACTTCTTCTTTGTTTTTTCCTTGCCTTTCTGTTATGTGGAGAGCACTGTCGCCACCTAAGGGTTCTGTAAAATAGGTTAGACACATCCAATAGCTATAATATTTGTACATCAGAGGCAGAAGGCTTTGATCGACGCCCCACCGTCAAAAAACGCAATTGACGAACATGTCCGTCCTTGGCACTCTACGTTACTATTTGAAATGACGAACATGTCCGTCCTTGGTACTCAATGAGTTAAAGTCAAGTCAAACCATCTGCTGGACAATTCACATCCAACAAACACGCAAATGACCTTTCCTAAGCCCCGCCCCCGTTTTGCTTCCTCGGGCAACTTCCTGTTCTACTAGATAATGGACGTGTATGGCAGGACTGTTCAACACATACTTTGAACTCTAACTACTCCTTCATACTTTCAGTTAGAGACTCCATTCAAACCACTGTTACTACTTTATTACTCTTGTTCAGCTTTTACATTATCTTTGGAGAAATCGCGGTTGAGATTTTATGATTTTTTTTGGCAGTCTGTAAAGTCAGCTAGACTGAATTGTGACGTCACATACTTCTGGCTAGCTCCGTAGGCTGCCGTTAGAAAGGTTAAAAAAGGCATAAAATGCAAACTGCGATTAGTTTGAAGTTGATAGTAACTGGAGTTGAAAGAGGGCGTGGTTTGAACAGAGTAACTGGAGTTCAAAGAGGACGTGGTTTGAACAGTGTGTCTACTATCACAAGAGAGGGGAAAGTTGACCGGGGTAACAAAAAGAGGGCGGGGCTGCGGAAAGGTCAAATGTAAGATGGATAGTGTTACTCTTTAAAAAAAAACAATGCAAACATATACAAATACGAATATGAAAAGAGATTAATATTTCTCATATCTATATATATAGATATATATATCTATATATACATATATAGATATATATACATACATACACACGCATAAAATTACTCAAACAAGGGCTTGATGCAACGCCCTTCGCCTGCTTTTGGTTCTGATGCTGCCAAATATATGTGGTTATACTGAAGATTATGGATCATGTTTACAGTCTGAGGTTCCTTCATTCACTTTGAAATGACTGGAATAGGGTACTTGCTGTGCATCTCTGGCTGATTCCAGATCAGCTGGTTTCAACACAGAGCATCAACCCAAGTGTCCCACTGGGTCAAGTAAAATGTTGTCTGTTTGGAGATGGTCATCAGGTTTGTCGTTGCGTCTTGACGAGTTTTTGTCGTTCCACAACAGGCGGCTGCCTAACTCCTGAAGTCTGTAGTGCTCTCTTTCAGCTTCTCATGTGCTCTGCATACATTCCCCATAAGCCGCTTGCTAAGCTAACTTCCATATTTGAACAGAGGGGGGAAATTGTCCGCAAAGTCTGGAGAACTTCTGCAGTGCGTCCCCAAGCGGAGGAACGGTTATAAAAAGCAACGCTGACACAAATGTTAAAAATAAATTATTCTAAAACTTCAGTCCGAACAGCGCGCACAGTCCTAAAAAAAACTAAAACACAGCTGCAGGAGGGGCCATGCTGAATGCGAGAGGCCCAAACAGCAGGCAGCTCTCCAAAGAGAAGCCTCTGACATCAGGGTTTCTCTCATCAAATCAGAACGCTGGATACTGGCACCCTGACATCAGGGTTTCTCTCATCAAATCAGAACGCTGGATACTGGCACCCTGGTGGACCGTCCGCTTTTGGGTACGACGATGGGTTCATCATCTGCAAAGAGAGAAAAGGGTCTTTCATTCATTCTGCTTCTCTATAGCTGGGGAAGCACCCAGACCATTTGATTTCCTCATATTTGGATCCAAAAAGTTAAGAATTGGCCATTACTAATCTGATCCATTGCTTTTGCTGAACAATATTAAACTATGACTGTAGGTCGCTGGAGAGCCAGTCAAGAGATCCAGCATTCAAAATTCAACATTTTTATTGTCACTCCGTTGTGGTACAAGTACGCACATGTGAAATTCTTAAAGGGATAGTTCAGTTTGTTTGTAGTGGGGTCCTATGAGGTACTTGCATACAGTCAGTGTACTGGGTAAAGCACTCTGGACCCATCACACACCGAGATAGGAGAACTGCACTCCAGCTGCAGCAGGCTCAGAGAGCTGAGCTGAGTCTGCTGAGTGTGAAGGAGGCCATGAGCAAACCTGCACTGGAGCCAGTGGCTGAAAGTACAACTAGGGTACAACCTTGCTATAGTGAACATGTCAGCTAAAAACAGGGTGTAAATGATATCTTTTCAAGTCAACTTGGCATCTCAGGGCTTGTGGAGACTTGGATTACACCAGGTGAGCAGTATGGAAGCATTTAATGTATTTTTTCTGTTTTTGCTCATGGCCAACTTCACACTCAGCAGACAGCTCTCTGTGCCTGCCACGGCTGGAGTGCGGTTCTCTGATCTGGGTGCGCGATGCGTCCACAGTGCTTTAGGGCCTGTGTCCATCTAGCGTCTTTTCATCAGGTCCAGCGTCTTTTTTCAGTTGTTTCCAATGGGGGGAGAGCGTATGCGGGCGCACACGGACGTCTAGAGAAAGTGCGCTGCGCCCAGCGTCTATTTTCACAGCGCTCAGGCGTTTTTGTGCGCCCGACTCCCAGCGCTTCCAGCTGAAAATATTTTAACTTTTCAGAAAGACGCTGGTGTCGGGTGCTGCTTTTCTGGCAACTTAATCATGGAGAAACTATCGCAACAGAGACAGAAAGGCTCAATTGTGGGAGCAGATTGGCTAGACACTTGATATTTCTGGTGAGTGTTGAGCTAAATCACTGTATGTGTGTTGTTTGCTAATGTTAACTGTCAGCTATCAAGCTACTACCGCACTGAACTAACGTTAGTTTCAGACTCATGGCTCACTCTGCCTCATATGAACCCTCATGGCTCACTCTGTCTCATGTGAACCCTCATGGCTCACTCTGCCTCATATGAACCCTCGTGGCTCTGACTCATATGAACCCTCATGGCTCACTCTGTCTCATATGAACCCTCATGGCTCACTCTGCCTCATATGAACCCTCGTGGCTCTGACTCATATGAACCCTCATGGCTCACTCTGTCTCATGTGAACCCTCATGGCTCACTCTGTCTCATATCAACCCTCATGGCTCACTCTGTCTCATATGAACCCTCATGGCTCACTCTGTCTCATATGAACCCTCATGGCTCACTCTGTCTCATATGAACCCTCATGGCTCACTCTGTCTCATATGAACCCTCATGGCTCACTCTGTCTCATATGAACCCTCATGGCTCACTCTGTCTCATATGAACCCTCATGGCTCACTCTGCCTCATATGAACCCTCATGGCTCACTCTGTCTCATATCAACCCTCATGGCTCACTCTGTCTCATATGAACCCTCATGGCTCACTCTGTCTCATATCAACCCTCATGGCTCACTCTGTCTCATATGAACCCTCATGGCTCACTCTGTCTCATATGAACCCTCATGGCTCACTCTGTCTCATATGAACCCTCATGGCTCACTCTGTCTCATATGAACCCTCATGGCTCACTCTGTCTCATGTGAACCCTCATGGCTCACTCTGTCTCATATGAACCCTCATGGCTCACTCTGCCTCATATGAACCCTCGTGGCTCTGACTCATATGAACCCTCATGGCTCACTCTGCCTCATATAAACCCTCATGGCTCACTCTGTCTCATGTGAACCCTCATGGCTCACTCTGTCTCATATGAACCCTCATGGCTCACTCTGTCTCATATGAACCCTCATGGCTCACTCTGTCTCATATGAACCCTCATGGCTCACTCTGTCTCATATGAACCCTCATGGCTCACTCTGTCTCATATGAACCCTCATGGCTCACTCTGTCTCATGTGAACCCTCATGGCTCACTCTGTCTCATATGAACCCTCATGGCTCACTCTGTCTCATATGAACCCTCATGGCTCACTCTGTCTCATATGAACCCTCATGGCTTACTCTGCCTCATATGAACCCTCATGGCTCACTCTGTCTCATGTGAACCCTCATGGCTCACTCTGTCTCATATGAACCCTCATGGCTCACTCTGTCTCATATGAACCCTCATGGCTCACTCTGTCTCATATGAACCCTCATGGCTCACTCTGCCTCATATGAACCCTCGTGGCTCACTCTGCCTCATATGAACCCTCGTGGCTCTGACTCATATGAACCCTCATGGCTCACTCTGTCTCATGTGAACCCTCATGGCTCACTCTGTCTCATATGAACCCTCATGGCTCACTCTGCCTCATATGAACCCTCGTGGCTCTGACTCATATGAACCCTCATGGCTCTGTCTCATATGAACTCTCATGGCTCTGACTCATATGAACCCTCATGGCTCACTCTGCCTCATATGAACCCTCATGGCTCACTCTGCCTCATATGAACCCTCATGGCTCACTCTGTCTCATATGAACCCTCGTGGCTCACTCTGCCTCATATGAACCCTCATGGCTCTGTCTCATATGAACCCTCATGGCTCTGACTCATATGAACCCTCATGGCTCTGACTCATATGAACCCTCATGGCTCTGACTCATATGAACCCTCATGGCTCACTCTGTCTCATATGAACCCTCATGGCTCACTCTGTCTCATATGAACCCTCATGGCTCACTCTGTCTCATATGAACCCTCATGGCTCTGACTCATATGAACCCTCATGGCTCACTCTGTCTCATATGAACCCTCATGGCTCTGACTCATATGAACCCTCATGGCTCACTCTGACTCATATGAACCCTCATGGCTCTGACTCATATGAACCCTCATGGCTCTGACTCATATGAACCCTCATGGCTCACTCTGTCTCATATGAACCCTCATGGCTCACTCTGTCTCATATGAACCCTCATGGCTCACTCTGTCTCATATGAACCCTCATGGCTCACTCTGTCTCATGTGAACCCTCATGGCTCACTCTGTCTCATATGAACCCTCATGGCTCACTCTGTCTCATATGAACCCTCATGGCTCACTCTGCCTCATATGAACCCTCGTGGCTCACTCTGCCTCATATGAACCCTCATGGCTCACTCTGTCTCATGTGAACCCTCATGGCTCACTCTGTCTCATATGAACCCTCATGGCTCACTCTGTCTCATATGAACCCTCATGGCTCACTCTGTCTCATATGAACCCTCATGGCTCACTCTGCCTCATATGAACCCTCGTGGCTCACTCTGCCTCATATGAACCCTCGTGGCTCTGACTCATATGAACCCTCATGGCTCACTCTGTCTCATATGAACCCTCATGGCTCACTCTGTCTCATGTGAACCCTCATGGCTCACTCTGTCTCATATGAACCCTCATGGCTCACTCTGCCTCATATGAACCCTCGTGGCTCTGCCTCATATGAACCCTCATGGCTCTGTCTCATATGAACCCTCATGGCTCTGACTCATATGAACCCTCATGGCTCTGTCTCATATGAACTCTCATGGCTCACTCTGTCTCATATGAACCCTCATGGCTCTGTCTCATATGAACCCTCGTGGCTCACTCTGCCTCATATGAACCCTCATGGCTCTGTCTCATATGAACCCTCATGGCTCTGTCTCATATGAACCCTCATGGCTCTGTCTCATATGAACCCTCATGGCTCTGTCTCATATGAACCCTCATGGCTCTGTCTCATATGAACCCTCATGGCTCTGTCTCATATGAACCCTCATGGCTCACTCTGTCTCATATGAACCCTCATGGCTCACTCTGTCTCATATGAACCCTCATGGCTCACTCTGCCTCATATGAACCCTCATGGCTCACTCTGTCTCATATGAACCCTCATGGCTCACTCTGTCTCATATCAACCCTCATGGCTCACTCTGCCTCATATGAACCCTCGTGGCTCACTCTGCCTCATATGAACCCTCGTGGCTCACTCTGTCTCATATGAACCCTCATGGCTCACTCTGACTCATATGAACCCTCATGGCTCACTCTGTCTCATATGAACCCTCATGGCTCACTCTGCCTCATATGAACCCTCATGGCTCACTCTGCCTCATATCAACCCTCATGGCTCACTCTGCCTCATATCAACCCTCATGGCTCACTCTGTCTCATATGAACCCTCATGGCTCACTCTGCCTCATATGAACCCTCATGGCTCACTCTGTCTCATATCAACCCTCATGGCTTACTCTGTCTCATATGAACCCTCATGGCTCACTCTGTCTCATATGAACCCTCATGGCTTACTCTGTCTCATATGAACCCTCATGGCTCACTCTGTCTCATATGAACCCTCATGGCTCACTCTGTCTCATATGAACCCTCGTGGCTCACTCTGCCTCATATGAACCCTCATGGCTCACTCTGTCTCATATCAACCCTCATGGCTCACTCTGCCTCATATCAACCCTCATGGCTCACTCTGTCTCATATCAACCCTCATGGCTCACTCTGTCTCATATGAACCCTCATGGCTCACTCTGTCTCATATGAACCCTCGTGGCTCACTCTGTCTCATGTGAACCCTCATGGCTCACTCTGCCTCATATCAACCCTCGTGGCTCACTCTGCCTCATATCAACCCTCATGGCTCACTCTGCCTCATATCAACCCTCATGGCTCACTCTGTCTCATATGAACCCTCGTGGCTCACTCTGCCTCATATGAACCCTTATGGCTCACTCTGTCTCATATGAACCCTTATGGCTCACTCTGTCTCATATGAACCCTCATGGCTCACTCTGCCTCATATAAACCCTCATGGCTCACTCTGTCTCATATGAACCCTCATGGCTCACTCTGTCTCATATGAACCCTCATGGCTCACTCTGTCTCATATGAACCCTCATGGCTCACTCTGTCTCATATGAACCCTCATGGCTCACTCTGTCTCATATGAACCCTCATGGCTCACTCTGCCTCATATGAACCCTCATGGCTCACTCTGTCTCATATGAACCCTCATGGCTCACTCTGTCTCATATGAACCCTCATGGCTCACTCTGCCTCATATGAACCCTCATGGCTCACTCTGTCTCATATGAACCCTCATGGCTCACTCTGCCTCATATGAACCCTCGTGGCTCTGACTCATATGAACCCTCATGGCTCACTCTGTCTCATGTGAACCCTCATGGCTCACTCTGTCTCATGTGAACCCTCATGGCTCACTCTGTCTCATATGAACCCTCATGGCTCACTCTGTCTCATATGAACCCTCATGGCTCACTCTGTCTCATATGAACCCTCATGGCTCACTCTGTCTCATGTGAACCCTCATGGCTCACTCTGTCTCATGTGAACCCTCATGGCTCACTCTGTCTCATGTGAACCCTCATGGCTCACTCTGTCTCATATGAACCCTCATGGCTCACTCTGTCTCATGTGAACCCTCATGGCTCACTCTGCCTCACTCTGTCTCATGTGAACCCTCATGGCTCACTCTGTCTCATATGAACCCTCATGGCTCACTCTGCCTCATATGAACCCTCATGGCTCACTCTGTCTCATATGAACCCTCATGGCTCACTCTGCCTCATATGAACCCTCGTGGCTCTGACTCATATGAACCCTCATGGCTCACTCTGTCTCATGTGAACCCTCATGGCTCACTCTGTCTCATGTGAACCCTCATGGCTCACTCTGTCTCATATGAACCCTCATGGCTCACTCTGTCTCATGTGAACCCTCATGGCTCACTCTGTCTCATATGAACCCTCATGGCTCACTTGGCCTCATATGAACCCTCATGGCTCACTCTGTCTCATATGAACCCTCATGGCTCACTCTGCCTCATATGAACCCTCATGGCTCACTCTGTCTCATGTGAACCCTCATGGCTCACTCTGTCTCATATGAACCCTCATGGCTCACTCTGTCTCATATGAACCCTCATGGCTCACTCTGTCTCATATGAACCCTCATGGCTCACTCTGCCTCATATGAACCCTCGTGGCTCACTCTGTCTCATATGAACCCTCATGGCTCACTCTGCCTCATATGAACCCTCGTGGCTCTGACTCATATGAACCCTCATGGCTCACTCTGTCTCATATGAACCCTCATGGCTCACTCTGTCTCATATGAACCCTCATGGCTCACTCTGTCTCATATGAACCCTCATGGCTCACTCTGTCTCATGTGAACCCTCATGGCTCACTCTGTCTCATATGAACCCTCATGGCTCACTCTGCCTCATATGAACCCTCGTGGCTCTGACTCATATGAACCCTCATGGCTCACTCTGTCTCATATGAACCCTCATGGCTCTGTCTCATATGAACCCTCGTGGCTCACTCTGTCTCATATGAACCCTCATGGCTCACTCTGTCTCATATGAACCCTCATGGCTCACTCTGTCTCATGTGAACCCTCATGGCTCACTCTGTCTCATATGAACCCTCATGGCTCACTCTGCCTCATATGAACCCTCATGGCTCTGTCTCATATGAACCCTCATGGCTCTGACTCATATGAACCCTCATGGCTCTGTCTCATATGAACCCTCATGGCTCTGACTCATATGAACCCTCATGGCTCTGTCTCATATGAACCCTCATGGCTCTGTCTCATATGAACCCTCATGGCTCTGACTCATATGAACCCTCATGGCTCACTCTGTCTCATATGAACCCTCATGGCTCTGACTCATATGAACCCTCATGGCTCACTCTGTCTCATATGAACCCTCATGGCTCACTCTGTCTCATATGAACCCTCATGGCTCTGTCTCATATGAACCCTCATGGCTCACTCTGTCTCATATGAACCCTCGTGGCTCACTCTGTCTCATATGAACCCTCATGGCTCACTCTGCCTCATATGAACCCTCGTGGCTCACTCTGTCTCATATGAACCCTCATGGCTCACTCTGTCTCATATGAACCCTCATGGCTCACTCTGTCTCATGTGAACCCTCATGGCTCACTCTGTCTCATATGAACCCTCATGGCTCACTCTGCCTCATATGAACCTTCATGGCTCACTCTGCCTCATATGAACCCTCATGGCTCACTCTGTCTCATATGAACCCTCATGGCTCACTCTGACTCATATGAACCCTCATGGCTCTGTCTCATATGAACCCTCATGGCTCACTCTGTCTCATATGAACCCTCATGGCTCACTCTGTCTCATATGAACCCTCATGGCTCACTCTGCCTCATATGAACCCTCGTGGCTCACTCTGCCTCATATGAACCCTCGTGGCTCACTCTGTCTCATATGAACCCTCATGGCTCACTCTGTCTCATATGAACCCTCATGGCTCACTCTGCCTCATATGAACCCTCATGGCTCACTCTGCCTCATATCAACCCTCATGGCTCACTCTGTCTCATATGAACCCTCATGGCTCACTCTGTCTCATATGAACCCTCGTGGCTCACTCTGTCTCATATCAACCCTCATGGCTCACTCTGCCTCATATCAACCCTCATGGCTCACTCTGTCTCATATGAACCCTCATGGCTCACTCTGTCTCATATGAACCCTCGTGGCTCACTCTGTCTCATATGAACCCTCATGGCTCACTCTGCCTCATATCAACCCTCATGGCTCACTCTGTCTCATATGAACCCTCGTGGCTCACTCTGTCTCATATCAACCCTCATGGCTCACTCTGTCTCATATGAACCCTCATGGCTCACTCTGTCTCATATGAACCCTCATGGCTCACTCTGCCTCATATCAACCCTCATGGCTCACTCTGTCTCATATGAACCCTCATGGCTCACTCTGTCTCATATGAACCCTCATGGCTCACTCTGCCTCATATCAACCCTCATGGCTCACTCTGTCTCATATGAACCCTCGTGGCTCACTCTGCCTCATATCAACCCTCATGGCTCACTCTGTCTCATATGAACCCTCATGGCTCACTCTGTCTCATATCAACCCTCATGGCTCACTCTGCCTCATATGAACCCTCATGGCTCACTCTGTCTCATATGAACCCTCATGGCTCACTCTGTCTCATATAAACCCTCATGGCTCACTCTGCCTCATATCAACCCTCATGGCTCACTCTGCCTCATATCAACCCTCATGGCTCACTCTGCCTCATATCAACCCTCATGGCTCACTCTGCCTCATATGAACCCTCATGGCTCACTCTGCCTCATATGAACCCTCATGGCTCACTCTGCCTCATATCAACCCTCATGGCTCACTCTGCCTCATATCAACCCTCATGGCTCACTCTGCCTCATATCAACCCTCATGGCTCACTCTGCCTCATATGAACCCTCATGGCTCACTCTGTCTCATATGAACTCTCATGGCTCACTCTGTCTCATATGAACCCTCATGGCTCACTCTGTCTCATATGAACCCTCATGGCTCACTCTGTCTCATATGAACCCTCATGGCTCACTCTGTCTCATATGAACCCTCATGGCTCACTCTGTCTCATATGAACCCTCATGGCTCACTCTGTCTCATATGAACCCTCATGGCTCACTCTGTCTCATATGAACCCTCATGGCTCACTCTGTCTCATATGAACCCTCATGGCTCACTCTGTCTCATATGAACCCTCATGGCTCACTCTGTCTCATGTGAACCCTCATGGCTCACTCTGCCTCATGTGACGGCTCACTGTCTCATATGTGGTGTCTCACAGCCTCACCTGACGGGACGTAGTTCTCGGCGCGATGGCGGTCGTTCTCGATGAAGAGGGCTGTGGCGAGGAAGAAAGCCCCGCCCACCACTGCCACGAAGGAGCAGAGCAGCAGGGAGATCTGCAGGGAGCGGAACTGCCACAGGTACGAGTCTGTCTTCCTCAGGGAGTCAGACACCTGCCAGGCGCAGACAGAGAGGAGCAGGGAAGACTCAATGAAGGAGGTTTGATTACAGTCACAGCACATGAGGATACTTGAGGAGGAGGTAGTGGATATAGCCCGTCATGTTCTGCTGCTGCCCGAACGTGAAATTAAAACAAAGCACAAACTGAATCTGCACCTAATAATTAGGGGTGTGAATCCTTGGGTATGTCCGGGATCTATTCCATTCAAATTCCTGGGCTCACGTCACGACTGGGATAGACCGTTTTAACTTGAAAACATAAACATTGTAAATGGCCCCTAGCTTACTTCCTGTTGCAGGGTTTGCTAATACAATAGCGGACAGGAAATGAGCTCGGTTTAAAATCAAGCGATACGATTTTACAACAGCTAAGAGGGGTTTAGGACACGTTTAGGGTTTAGGGTTTAGGGTTTAGGGCACGCCACGTCACACAATTCTGTGAAAACCGTCTATACAAAATCGATTTTCGTTTTGGAACGATTGCCGGTTCCAAATTGATTCTATATTCAGTACATAGGGGGATTTCAGGATCTATTCTAGTCCACTGTGTGCTAAGAAAGGCGATGTAGCAAATTATTCCATGAAAGCAGAATAAAGTGTACAAGATTATGTTTTTTTTTTTTTTTATGACTGATTGCAATAATGTAAACACAGAACACACGAAAGGCAAACCTAAGACAAGAGGTAACGTTTATTCATGCTAAACTTGCACTCAGAATTCTGTCAGTCCAATGGGATTTGGCGGTTCAATACACTTTACAGTGAACACGATCAGGGCAACGCCCAGCACCGCCATATTGCAGGGCATTCCAAATCTAAAGTGTGTAAAACACGCCCCTTTAAAGGGCCCTATGTGACGGCCCATTTGGAAGTGAATAAGACGATGGTCACTTTGCTCCCACAATTATTTGCAACGTCACAAGCCTAAACGACGGCAACAACGCCGGCGACTGACAGCGACCAGTTCACATACAAATGTAAGTAACTAACTTTATACAAAAGGATTTGACCATATCATTAGAATAATTTGTTACCTTGTGGGAGTTATGCAGTAGGTTTATAACTTACTGCAAAACCGATAAATGGCCAGTGAAAGTAGTTTATCCTGTTGACAACACCAATGAGAGTCTGCGTGAGAGAGACATCGCCTCTATCGCTCTGTGGTAATCTTAGTGTGAATAAGAACAGCACAGAGTGAGACATCGCCTCCATCTCTCTGTGGTAATCTTAGTGCGAATAAGAACAGCACAGAGTGAGACATCGCCTCTATCGCTCTGTGGTAATCTTAGTGCAAATAAGAACAGCACAGAGTGAGACATCGCCTCTATCTCTCTGTGGTAATCTTAGTGTGAATAAGAACAGCACAGAGTGAGACATCGCCTCTATCTCTCTGTGGTAATCTTAGTGTGAATAACAACAGCACAGAGTGAGACATCGCCTCTATCTCTCTGTGGTAATCTTAGTGTGAATAAGAACAGCACAGAGTGAGACATCGCCTCTATCTCTCTGTGGTAATCTTAGTGCAAATAAGAACAGCACAGAGTGAGACATCGCCTCCATCTCTCTGTGGTAATCTTAGTGCAAATAAGAACAGCACAGAGTGAGACATCGCCTCTATCTCTCTGTGGTAATCTTAGTGTGAATAAGAACAGCACAGAGTGAGACATCGCCTCTATCTCTCTGTGGTAATCTTAGTGCGAATAAGAACAGCACAGAGTGAGACATCGCCTCTATCTCTCTGTGGTAATGTTAGTGCGAATAAGAACAGCACAGAGTGAGACATCGCCTCTATCTCTCTGTGGTAATCTTAGTGTGAATAAGAACACCACAGAGTGAGACATCGCCTCTATCTCTCTGTGGTAATCTTAGTGCGAATAAGAACAGCACAGAGTGAGACATCGCCTCTATCTCTCTGTGGTAATCTTAGTGCGAATAAGAAACACCACAGAGTGAGACATCGCCTCTATCTCTCTGTGGTAATCTTAGTGCGAATAAGAAACACCACAGAGTGAGACATCGCCTCTATCTCTCTGTGGTAATCTTAGTGCGAATAAGAAACACCACAGAGTGAGACATCGCCTCTATCTCTCTGTGCTAATCTTAGTGTGAATAAGAAACACCAGAGTGAGACATCGCCTCTATCTCTCTGTGGTAATCTTAGTGCAAATAAGAACAGCACAGAGTGAGACATCGCCTCTATCTCTCTGTGGTAATCTTAGTGCAAATAAGAAACACCACAGAGTGAGACATCACCTCTATCTCTCTGTGGTAATCTTAGTGCAAATAAGAACAGCACAGAGTGAGACATCGCCTCTATCTCTCTGTGGTAATCTTAGTGCGAATAAGAACAGCACAGAGTGAGACATCGCCTCTATCTCTCTGTGGTAATCTTAGTGCAAATAAGAACAGCACAGAGTGAGACATCGCCTCTATCTCTCTGTGGTAATCTTAGTGCGAATAAGAAACACCACAGAGTGAGACATCGCCTCTATCTCTCTGTGGTAATCTTAGTGCGAATAAGAACAGCACAGAGTGAGACATCACCTCTATCTCTCTGTGGTAATCTTAGTGCAAATAAGAACAGCACAGAGTGAGACATCGCCTCTATCTCTCTGTGGTAATCTTAGTGCGAATAAGAAACACCACAGAGTGAGACATCGCCTCTATCTCTCTGTGGTAATCTTAGTGCGAATAAGAACAGCACAGAGTGAGACATCGCCTCTATCTCTCTGTGGTAATCTTAGTGCAAATAAGAACAGCACAGAGTGAGACATCACCTCTATCTCTCTGTGGTAAACTTAGTGCAAATAAGAACAGCACAGAGTGAGACATCGCCTCTATCTCTCTGTGCTAATCTTAGTGTGAATAAGAACAGCACAGAGTGAGACATCGCCTCTATCTCTCTGTGCTAATCTTAGTGTGAATAAGAAACACCAGAGTGAGACATCGCCTCTATCTCTCTGTGGTAATCTTAGTGCAAATAAGAACAGCACAGAGTGAGACATCGCCTCTATCTCTCTGTGGTAATCTTAGTGCAAATAAGAAACACCACAGAGTGAGACATCGCCTCTATCTCTCTGTGGTAATCTTAGTGCGAATAAGAAACACCACAGAGTGAGACAGAGGTGACCAATCGCCTTCACTGTGGTCTCATGTGTTTACAGTATTTACACCTAATCTGTCATATTGAAATAAAAAAGGTACATGTACTGTAGGAACTGTATGTCAAACGCCATATTGAAACTATAACGACCGCACCGCGGATATATGACTCCGCCAACAAGTGAGCAGTCGACATCAATGTCTGTCCAGACTTTGATGTTTGAGCCAAATGTGAAGACATTTCGTCAAGGTGTTTCTGAGATATGCCGTTACCGAGCTTGAAAATGGAGTTTGTGACGTCACAGTGACCTTGACCTTTGACCACCAAAATGTAATCAGTTCATCCTCGAGTCCAAATGGACGTTTGAGGCAAATTAGATGAAATTCCATCAGGCGTTCCTGAGATATCACGTCAACGAGCATGAAACGAGTGGTCATGATGTCACAGGAACGTTGGACTTTGACCACCAAAATGTAATCAGTTCATCCTCGAGTCCAAGTGGACGTTTGAGGCAAATTGGAAGAAATTCCGTCAAGGCGTTCTTGAGATATCGCGTTAACAAGTTTGAAAATGGCGTTCATGAGGTCACAGTGACCTTAGTCTCGCTTTCATTTTTGAGCCAATTTGAAAGAAATTCCATCAAGCTGTTCCTGAGATCGCGTTAACGAACTTGGGAATGGCGTTCATCAGGTCACAGTGACCTTGAACTTTGACCTTTGAGCACCAAAATCTAATCAGTTCATCCTTGAGTCCAAGTCGACGTTTGAGGCAAATTTGATGAAACTCCGTCAAGGCGTTCCTCAGATATCGCACTAACGAACACGTACTAACGACGTACGTACGGACAACCCGAATCCATAATGCTACCGGCCTGGCTATCGCCAGCGGAGGCATAATAAAAAGGTACATGTACAGTAGAAACTGTATGTCAAACGTCATATTGAAATAAAAAAGGTGGCTGGCTATCGTGCGGCTCATGCTAACTAACGCAGCTCTTCTTCTTCTGTTTATTCCAAACAAACCAGAATGGTAAAACACGTCAGACACCGACTGTCGACTTGGAGGTGCTGCTCTCCTTATGTGTCAGCACCAAACTGTGACATGGCATTTAAATATCATCACTCCTTATGTGTCAGCACCAAACTGTGACATGGCATTTAAATATCATCACTGACAGCAGGCCAAAATGACTTCCTGTACAGTGTGAAGTGCACGCCTGGCAAATACAGCTAGTTTCACTCTGATAAGGAGCATTGAAAGATATAGACTAGTGTGTGTCTGTGTGTGTGTGTGTCTGTGTGTGTTTGAGTGTGTGTGTTTGCGTGTGTGTGCCTCACCACTCCTATGAGGTAGGGACTGCCTGTGTGAGTGTGTGTGCCTCACCACTACTATGAGGTAGGGACTGCCTGTGAGTGTGTGACTTACCTCTCCTATGAGGTAGGGACTGCCTGTGTGAGTGTGTGTGCCTCACCACTCCTATGAGGTAGGGACTGCCTGTGTGAGTGTGTGTGCCTCACCACTCCTATGAGGTAGGGACTGCCTGTGAGTGTGTGACTTACCTCTCCTATGAGGTAGGGACTGCCTGTGTGAGTGTGTGTGACTTACCACTCCTATGAGGTAGGGACTGCCTGTGTGAGTGTGTGTGACTTACCACTCCTATGAGGTAGGGACTGCCTGTGTGAGTGTGTGTGCCTCACCTCTCCTATGAGGTAGGGACTGCCTGTGTGAGTGTGTGTGCCTCACCTCTCCTATGAGGTAGGGACTGCCTGTGTGAGTGTGTGTGACTTACCACTCCTATGAGGTAGGGACTGCCTGTGTGAGTGTGTGACTTACCTCTCCTATGAGGTAGGGACTGCCTGTGTGAGTGTGTGTGACTTACCACTCCTATGAGGTAGGGACTGCCTGTGTGAGTGTGTGTGCCTCACCACTCCTATGAGGTAGGGACTGCCTGTGTGAGTGTGTGACTTACCTCTCCTATGAGGTAGGGCCTGCCTGTGTGTGTGTCACTTACCTCTCCTATGAGGTAGGGACTGCCTGTGTGAGTGTGTGTGCCTCACCACTCCTATGAGGTAGGGACTGCCTGTGTGAGTGTGTGTGCCTTACCTCTCCTATGAGGTAGGGACTGCCTGTGTGAGTGTGTGCCTTACCTCTCCTATGAGGTAGGGACTGCCTGTGTGAGTGTGTGACTTACCACTCCTATGAGGTAGGGACTGCCTGTGTGCCTGTGTGTGTGTGACTTACCTCTCCTATGAGGTAGGGACTGCCTGTGTGTGTGTGACTTACCACTCCTATGAGGTAGGGACTGCCTGCGTCTCCTAGTAGATGGGAGAGAACGATCTGGAAGGCCTCGGCCGTGGAGCGACGGGTAGGAACCACCACGTACTGAGGGGGGAGGTGAGAGTGAAAGCATGACTAACATCAAAGCTGTTCCATTCACATGAAGACAAACCAGAGAAGCACCAGCACTTCTAAAGCTGGCAAACAGCTGATGTCTGACTACATTTATTTCATTAGCAGGTATTGGCTGGTATTGTTATCACCTTGTGAGTGTGTGTGTGTGTGTGTGTGTGTGTGTGTGTGTGTGTGTGTGTGTGTGTGTGTGTGTGTGTGTGTGTGTGTGCATGCGTGTGTGTCATCATGGCAAAATGTGGTGTAGGAGACACCTGTTGTAAGGGGAACTACCACAGAAGCTGTTTTGAGTCATTTGCCAGGTGTTTGTCTGCTTGTCTGTTTGTGAACGGGATAGCGTCAAAACTGTGAAAGGTGCAGTCACAAAGAATTACACGGGATGACCACGCCCCAAACTCATTTGATTGGTCGCCGCAACTGCTTCTTCCTGAAAACGTGCAGCAAGAAAAGCTCATAGCTTAATGGGAAAGGCGCTTGTCTCTTCCAATCTTTTTAACAAGCATGTTAAGTATTTTAAAACATTAGGGTTAGGCAAGTACAACAACGTGCTTAGGGTTGGGGTCTGGGTCTGCTCGCGGTTAAATAAGAAAACCCTAACCCTAATCTTAACCACATCTTTTTTTTACTTATTTTTTTACGTTTTCAGGAAGAAGCAGTGGCGGCGACCAATCAAATGAGTTCGGGGCGTGTTCATCCCGCGTTTCACCTAGGGGAAAAAACTCACTTACAGGAGTGTAGTTGGCATCAAAATGAAGGCCAAGTTTGAAAATGGGTGTGATCTGAGCAAGGGGGCTGGCCTCCCTGGCCTCCATGCCCCGCCCACTTTACGCCCCTGGCCTCCATGCCCCGCCCACTTTACGCCCCTGGCCTCCATGCCCCGCCCCCTTTACGCCCCTGGCCTCCATGCCCCCGCCCCCTTTACGCCCCTGGCCTCCATGCCCCCGCCCCCTTTACGCACCTGGCCTCCATGCCCCCGCCCCCTTTACGCCCCTGGCCTCCATGCCCCCGCCCCCTTTACACCCCTGGCCTCCATGCCCCCGCCCCCTTTACGCCCCTGGCCTCCATGCCCCCGCCCACTTTACGCCCCTGGCCTCCATGCCCCCGCCCACTTTACGCCCCTGACCTCCATGCCCCCGCCCCCTTTACGCCCCTGGCCTCCATGCCCCCGCCCACTTTACGCCCCTGACCTCCATGCCCCCGCCCACTTTACGCCCCTGGCCTCCATGCCCCCGCCCCCTTTACGCCCCTGACCTCCATGCCCCCGCCCCCTTTACGCCCCTGGCCTCCATGCCCCCGCCCACTTTACGCCCCTGGCCTCCATGCCCCCGGCCACTTTACGCCCCTGACCTCCATGCCCCCGCCCCCTTTACGCCCCTGGCCTCCATGCCCCCGCCCCCTTTACGCCCCTGGCCTCCATGCCCCCGCCCCCTTTACGCCCCTGGCCTCCATGCCCCCGCCCCCTTTACGCCCCTGGCCTCCATGCCCCCGCCCCCTTTACGCCCCTGGCCTCCATGCCCCCGCCCACTTTACGCCCCTGGCCTCCATGCCCCCGCCCACTTTACGCCCCTGACCTCCATGCCCCCGCCCCCTTTACGCCCCTGGCCTCCATGCCCCCGCCCCCTTTACGCACCTGGCCTCCATGCCCCGCCCACTTTACGCCCCTGGCCTCCATGCCCCGCCCACTTTACGCCCCTGGCCTCCATGCCCCCGCCCACTTTACGCCCCTGGCCTCCATGCCCCCGCCCACTTTACGCCCCTGACCTCCATGCCCCCGCCCCCTTTACGCCCCTGGCCTCCATGCCCCCGCCCCCTTTACGCCCCTGGCCTCCATGCCCCCGCCCCCTTTACGCCCCTGGCCTCCATGCCCCCGCCCCCTTTACGCCCCTGGCCTCCATGCCCCCGCCCCCTTTACGCCCCTGGCCTCCATGCCCCCGCCCACTTTACGCCCCTGGCCTCCATGCCCCCGCCCACTTTACGCCCCTGACCTCCATGCCCCCGCCCCCTTTACGCCCCTGGCCTCCATGCCCCCGCCCCCTTTACGCACCTGGCCTCCATGCCCCCGCCCACTTTACGCCCCTGGCCTCCATGCCCCCGCCCACTTTACGCCCCTGGCCTCCATGCCCCCGCCCACTTTACGCCCCTGGCCTCCATGCCCCCGCCCACTTTACGCCCCTGGTCGACACTCATTTAAAGTTGCGGCTGGTGTGATCCCATCGCAAGATGGTCTCTATTTTCTTTTGTCTTAATTTCACTGTAATTTCATTCTTTTGACATTATCCCAATCAGATATCATGTAAATATGACAATTGTAATTGTGGGTTTCACTCTCACTACTAAATGACAATACTAAATCAACAACTAAACTCTTCCCAAAATGCTCTGTAGCATGAAAACAACATTCTGTTACCCCACAAATATAGCAAACTATACACACTAACTATACACACTAATTATGCAGACTAAGTATACACACAAACTATACACACACTTAACTATACACACTAATTATACAGACTAACTATACACACTTAACTATACACACTAATTATACAAACTAACTATACATACTTAACTATACACACACTTAACTATACACACTAATTATACAAACTAATTATACAGACTAACTATACACGCTAACTATACACGCTAACTAAACACACTAATTATACAGAGTAACTATGCACATTAAATATACACACTAACTATACACACTAAGTATACACATTAAATATACACACTAATTATACAAACTAATTATACATACTAATTATACACACTAATTATACAAACTAACTATACACACTAACTACACAAACTGTATGATCCTACATGATGAAACAGAGAGCAGCTTCTCACCAGCAGGATATCAGCCACGATGGCCCAGTTCATGGACAGGAAGGTCTCTCCCAGGAAGATGAAGACCTGACGGGGAAAAACACAGAACACTTCACACTACATGTTAAACATCATGTCTATCTGCTAAAATCACTCAGCAATTATACTAGCACTGAAACAATAGGCCTATTAGGCAATCAACAGAAAATTGATTATAATATTGATAGTCAGGAAATTATTTGAATCGTTAATCAAGTAAAGCTGGCTACAGCTTTGA
This sequence comes from Poromitra crassiceps, assembly GCF_964638095.1. Lineage (NCBI taxonomy): Eukaryota > Metazoa > Chordata > Actinopteri > Beryciformes > Melamphaidae > Poromitra > Poromitra crassiceps. The sequence continues at coordinate 46,432,403 of NC_139644.1, read as the reverse complement.
AGATTGGCTTATTTTTCCCATTTCGAAATCATTATAAAAATAAGACTTTTTAGTTGTTGTTTGTTGGTGGGGGTGGTCAGACTGGGTTCTCACGATACTAGAATTTCTAACTTCTAACTTTGATACCAATACCCTATAGTCGATACAATTTCCAATACCACATCAGCCTATCAGAACACTTTGGGCCCTATCTTCCGACAGGTGCTATCCCCTATGTGTTTGCGCACCTGTTTGCACATGCCTTAAGGCAGGGAAGATAGCAGTCTGCCTTGCTCCAGTGTCCAGGTGTTATGGAGTTTTGCACCCCAGCGCCGGCAGCATCCCCACCTCACGGGAGCATATTGTAATGATTTATACGGAAATGCAACTGTTTAAAAGTGATATAATTGTCTGGTAGACGTGACCTCCCTGATTTCTAAGTTAAAACAGCCCCGAAATATGTTGGGGATGCAATTCTCGGCGGGCATGTGGAAACGTTCACGGCACGTGTCACAGACGCAAATTAGAGTGTATCACGTAAGAAGAGATAAAAGCTAATTTAGAACCAGATAAAACAATTTAGAACCAGATAAAACAATTTAGAACCAGATAAAACAATTTAGAACCAGATAAAACTGGTGGGTATCTGTTGCTTCAACAAGCCCAAAGGACCCTATCTTCCCAAAAGCGCTAATTTAGCGTTTGTGCTCGTTTAACGCCGTGCACAATGCAAATTGGGGGCGGACACAAGCGCATGCCTGTGATAATAGACCCTTCTCACGGGGGCCATTTTGTGTCGAAAAGGCAGGATAAACACAGGTGCAAGCAAAACACTAATGAGGGTTTCCATCTTCCATGATTGGAAGTTGGAAACCCTCATTAGTGTTTTGCTTGCACCTGTGTTTATCCTGCCTTTTCGGCACAAAATGGCCCCCGTGATAAGGGTCTATTGTACTGGGCATTGGCTGACACAAGCCAAAGCAGGCGTTTCAGCACTAAAATGTGGGGATGGCATTATCCTATCGTCAGCAGCACGCAATTACTTTGCGCTAAGAGCTTTGAAAAGGACCTCTTAGGCGCAAATACCTGCTGCGCTGGGAGCGCACCATAATCTCTGTGGAGCGCAGTGCAAAAAAGAATTCCTTTTGGATATGTCCTTAAGCACAGCCTTGCCATGCCAATACATCAAATTATGCTGCTAAAATTGGGTATTAGCAGATAATTCAGTGAGGCAATCAACTATAACTCACTGAGAAACTTTTATCACATCGCAAAGAGGGAAATGAATTGAGAAAACTTGTTGGACAATGGACATAGGCTATTTACCTTCATAACCTGGAGGGTCGTTGGCACCACAGACGATCTGTCAATAAGCTCTCTCTGTCCTCGCACGAGTGAGTACACTCTATTACGCATGGAGAGAATTACAGCATATTGCATGCCTCGTGCAAACAGCCATTGCGAGACGGGAATCTGATTGATTTTGATTGACGTAATGCCCAGCCTTGCCAGCCACGCCTGTGAATAATTCTGGTAGTTAAGACCGCCCAAATCCCGTTTGCGCAGGCATTTGGGGGCGCAGATGATTTTGGCAGTTAAACTGTACTTCACACTGATGACCTTCAAACACCCATTTGAGTCCAGCCTTACTCCAGATATCTTTATTGGTTGTTTGTAACATTGGTGATCTAGGAATGTGTGGTTACACCACAACGGGACTGGATGAGAGTGGTAGATCCAACTGCTGAAACGTGAAAAATGTGAAGAAGAATGCAGACTCACGTAGGTGGCGATGGTGCTGGTCTGGGCGAAGACGATGGCCAGGTAGAGGAAGGGCGCAGACAGCAGCAGGCCGGCGGCGCAGACCAGCGGGTCGGCCCGCGGCGTCCTCTTCTTCAGCCGCCGACTGAGCTCCACGCCGCTGGCCACGCCCAGCACGCCCGTCACACACGTGATGATGCCGAAGTACAGGCTGCAGCGAGGGACAAACACAACCACAGCAGGGATCCCACGCTGTTCTCTGAAAACTAACACATGACTGTCAAATGATGCAGTACTCCTTTGGGCCAGTCAGTAGGTGTCAGAGTAGGGACGTTTTACCGCTATATGACGATATCGATCAACCACAAGCTTCCCTTGTAATACTGTGTCCTTAAGCTTTGATGATATGATTTTGGCACCACTGGATGAGCAAAGTTTATATACACATTATATATATAATATATCCATATTCCACATGCTGCTGGTCTAGAGGCACTCACTCATTATTGGAACACCCGTCCCTCTAACATTCAGCCTCCCAATGTATTTCTGCTGCCTTTACAGAGATTATTCTCTCAAAGAACTTCTTTCAGTATGCAGGTTCCTTCTTCCTCCAGGGACGCGGTGTCAGTATGGGTAGTGCCTTCTCACCATGAGGACGCGGTGTCAGTATGGGTAGTGCCTTCTCACCATGAGGACGTGGTGTCAGTATGGGTAGTGCCTTCTCACCATGAGGACGTGGTGTCAGTATGGGTAGTGCCTTCTCATCATATGCATGTCTTGTCATGGGTTTTTGGGAGGAAAGACATATCCATAATCCTTCTAATAATCCTTTCCACTCTAAAATAAGGCTTTGGAAGCGATATATTGATGAAATCCTTCTCCTATGGAATGGAACCCAAAAGGAGCTTGATGATTTTGTTTTATATGTTAACTCCACATCAGATTTTCTTTCTTTTACAAATGGATTTGACCTTTATAAAGTTAATTTTCTATGACCATTTTCAAGGGTAGTGACAATCTCCTATGTACTACTATATATCGAAAACCTCTGAGTAGAAATATCTTGCTTCGAGCAGAAAGTAACCATCCTAAACTTTTGTTGAAGAACATACCAGTAGGTCAGCTCTTACGTTTACGTAGAAACTGCAGTACTGATTCAGAATTACAATCTAAGGCAGTAGACATGAAGCAACGTTTTCTCCAAAGAGGCTACTATGAAACTGACATCTCAACAGCGTATACAAGAGCCAGGCTCTCAGACAGGAGCAACCTCTTGCTAAAAAAACAACACTCTTCCTTTGAACGTTTATGTTTCTCTACAGAGTTTTCACCTAGAGTGGGAGAAGTGAAGAATGTCATTTTAAAACACTGGCATGTGCTGAGAAGTGATCCCACTTTCAAAGTGATCTGTGATAGGCCAGGCCACCCATCTTTTCCTTTAGAAAGTCCCAGTCTATTAAGGACAGAGTGGTTCACAGTATGCTCCAGCCCACACCAGCCTCTACCTGGCTATCCACGCCACCTGCTGGCTGTTTTAGGTGTGGACGCTGTGTTCACTGTTCAAACTCGAATGACACCAAGCACTTTTCACATCCCCGCTCAGGCAAAAAATACTCTATTAATTCTGTAATTCTACTCATGTTATATATATGTTAAAATGTCCCTGTGGTCTTATTTATGTAGGACAGACCAAAAGAGCTCTTCAAATTAGAATAGCAGAACATAAAGCAGCAATTCGTAATAAAAAATCTGGATTACCGGTACTCAATTGCCCACCATTATGTCAAAGCTAATCATGGTTCACCAGCCTCATTAAAGTTTTGGGGTATAGAAAAAATCCAGATCTCCCCTAGAGGTGGTGATATAGTGAACAGACTACTCAAAAGACTAGAGGTGGTGATATAGTGAACAGACTACTCAAAAGACTAGAGGTGGTGATATAGTGAACAGACTACTCAAAAGACTAGAGGTGGTGATATAGTGAACAGACTACTCAAAAGAGAGAGTTTCTGGATTCATGAGCTGAACTCAGTAGAACCCTTAGGTTTAAATGAGGAACCTGTCCTGTTTTCTATAATTGCACTTTACCATGATATTGTTTTTAACATACATTGGTCAATCTGCTGTATATTTTTTGCAGTTGACAAACTACTGATTTCTGTGTTGGTTTGTCTTTGAGGTTAAATCTACTTTACTATAATAACTGTATTTTCCTTGTATTGTGTAACCAGGTAAAACCCTGGTTGAGTGATTTACCTCCTGAACTTTTTCAAATGTCTTTTTCTAACCATTGTTGGTTTTAATGTATTTGTCATCTTGCTGCTATATATTTTTGCATCTGACAGTTAATAGTGAATTCTTTGCTGGTCTGTTAATGTGGTGGTAAGTTGTGTTGGATGATTGATTGTATGATTTGGCAGCCAGCTTGCAGATTGCTTGCTCCTCCCATCTGCTCCTCATTCAAACACACTGTGAATCCAATGCAAACTCACTCTGAAGAAGAGCAAGTGTCGAAACGTCAGTGTTTGATCTGCACCTTATAATAAACCATCTAAAGACGACCTGAGTGCTCCAGTATTCTCCTTCTGATGCTACTTAAGCTTTCTCTGTAATACTGTGCCAACAACTTTATGGGATTCTGAAGGCTGAGACGGACTGAAGCTGCTGAAACCTGATATTTTATGTCAATATGTTACATTAAGGTCAATCAATTTAATGCCAAAAGGCACAATGCCAGGTATTCAGTGTTCAGTCAATGTTCCTCTTGGCAGAGGCTTGATCCTCCCACGCACGCACTAGGTAAAACTCCTCGCTGTCAGGTGACTCCCACGCACGCACTACATCCTGCTGGTAAAACTCCTCACTG
>NC_139644.1:46400294-46425294 GCF_964638095.1 Poromitra crassiceps | reverse complement strand
ACATGATTTGCCTCTTATCAGGAAGGGGGGGTTTGTTGCAGAGGTCCAAAAGCAGCTCGCTGAGGGCGCGGAGCGCAGAGTGTGAACTCTGCATTAGCAGCATTTCCCCAGAACTCTTTATAAGTGCTGCGCTGATAGTGCAGGAAAACAACCACCGCTGCTACAGAAAATGTGGTGGACTTTTGGTTATGATCAAGTTAAATGTCTATTCACAGCAAATACAAGTATGCAGCAATTTGTGGAATTAGTGAATTTCATCATGATGTATGTAAACAGCAACGCGCAAATTGACAATAGCATTCATGCGCACGCACACACACATACACACACACACACACACACACACACACACACACTATACAGATCAACTTGAGCTCAGCAAAGGCAAACACTGCAGAAGGTTACACCTGAACACCCAACAGGAATGACCTTGACTCCATTAATAGTTCTATGACACCAGGGAGACACCAGGGAGACACCAGGGAGACACGACGATTGTCCTCTGCTGGGAGGTGTGTGAACCTACTTCCTGGACAGGGCCTGTATGTCAGCCAGCCAGCTGGTCCGCTGGAGGTGATGCTCGGGTCGGGCCTCGATGGCTCCTCTCTTGGGCTCCTTCACCACCAGCAGCAGCAGAACCACGGCCAGCAGGCCCAAGCCTGGAGTCACCTGGGGAGGAACGGCACCATGACTCAGGAGAGACCCAGGAGAGGCACATGAGCACTTTCATTACGTTGACTAAAACTACCCTTTTTCAAAGACGAAAACTAGACTAAAACTGACTAAAACAAAGTTGTGATGACAAAAACTACAGGGAAATCTATTGACATTTTCGTCAAGGAATAAAAACAGTTAAATCTGTGTCTGTATTGCACGTTCAAACCTTAATACCATTCCATAATAACAGATTAATAGATCTGTCCAATGAGTTTGGAAATTCTAGAGAAACAATAGTTAGTTTTCTTTGACTAAGATGAGACTAAAGTACTCAGGATGTAAACAGGATGAGGTTGACTAAGGCCATGTTTACACAGCAACGCTCCCTGCATAAACTGCATGAAAGGGCAAACTGCCGTTGCGTTCTGGACTTGGCGTTTATACACAGTGTTGTATGTACGTGCACGATTTAAAACACGATTTCAGACGGAAGCCCGTCTTTATTGTCACACGAACACACTACAACACATGCATGCGGCCACAACACACACTCATGCTGACGGTGGCCGGTGAAATATGTCCTCTGCATTTGACCCATCCAGGCTTGTCCTTTCCTCCGGGGGGCAGGCCAGGAGCAGTGGTCGCTTTTTCTTTCCAGCGCCCGGGGACCATCATTGGACCAACTTCAGATGTTGTCGTCACTGGTCGGATGACGATCTTCTGCATGTTTTTAGTGGGGGGTTATGTACGGAGGAACCCCCTGGGGGGTACGGGGAGAACATGCAAACTCCACACAGAAAGGCCCTTTCGACGAGTTAGCCCACCTGGGCAGTAGGCACTGAAGATATGGGGGGGTCACAACTCCAGTGCCCACAGCATCCCAGGCGAGAATCGCACTCAGGACCTTCTAGCTGTGAGGCGACAGCAATACCGACTGCGCCACCGTACCCCTGCAGACGGTGCCGCAAAAGTGACCGAAAACGCTGCAGTGCGCAATTATGCACGTGTGAAATTATTATGCTGGGGGGCTCCATTACAAGACATACAGTAAGTAGGTACAAAGTCACAACAATTATGATGATTATTTTCAGTCTCTTTCACTATGAACGGTCCTGGGCGGAAACAGGCAACCGGCAGCTGGAAACAGTGACAGGGTGTCATGGAAGCGCCCACGGTCTCACCATGAAACTGGTGAATAGAAGAGGCCTGTAGTGTAAGTATCTGCTGTGTGTCTGGAAGAAGGCAAACAACTCAAGATTGAAGGAACATCTGTGCAGGAGGCCACAAGAACAACATCTCAAACGGCAGTACTTTTTCCTCAAACAAACATCCAGCATCGATCCAAACTTACCCGCAGAGCCCAGTGCCAGTCCCCTGCCAAATAATCCACCTTCGAGCCCACTATGTATCCAAGACCACTGACAACAAAAAAGATATTGATGAGAAGGTTAAGGTCAAGCGCTAAATAAGTTCCATTTATTAGTAGTATTATTGTTATTATTATGAAGCCAAGTTGAAGTCTACATTGTTCAGTAGAAGTTCAGTAGATGGCGTCAGTGCCACGGGGCATCCATATGATTTGTGAATGATCTTCTCACCTGCCAACTGGAATGGCGAAGTAGAAGATGGAGAGCATCCGGGTCCTCTTCTCCTTGACGTACAGGTCAGCGATGATGGTGGGGGCGATGGTGGAGTAGCTGGCCTCTCCGACCCCCACCAGGCCGCGCGTCACCAGCAGGGCCCAGAAATGCTGAGGGGAGGAGAGGAGGAGGAGAAGGGGGCGGAAGGACAAGTGAGGGGCTTATTATGTTTCAAATACCCCCTACACCTCCAGTCCAGAGGGACCCACATTCTTTCCTAACAAGGGCCAAAAATAAATCTGGATTGGAGGCCGTGGGCCAAACATAAATGTTGATGTTAAATCTAAAATACATTTTCAAAATAATAAAACCGTTATTAGAACATTTATTAAAAGCTTTTAATACGTTGATTGCTTCAACATTTTCAAAGGGAAAGACACCTTTCTGACAGAAAATGCATGCAACACATTCTCATTCAGATATCTTGATGTGAGACGTCAAGGGACCCCTTTGAAAATGGCCATGCTAATTTTTTCCCTCGCCAAAATTTAGCCTAACTTGCTTGGTCCCAATCGATTCCTTAAAGTCCCTGGAAACCAGAAATATCTTTTTATTATTTAGCATTTTGAGTTCATCACATCACAGGAACCTATGTTAATAAGCCACCAGCCAAATTTGAACGATGATGAACGTCGCAAAGTATATAAATTTAGGTTTGATAGTCATGGCAAAAGTCATGAGAATCAATTACATTTTAGAGTGTATTTTCTCCCGCGGACTGTGTGGGCGTGTCCCGTCTGCAGCAGGTATTTTCCTCTCTCTCTCTCTCTCTCTCTCTCTCGGAGGAGACTGCTCGGAGGAGACCTCTCTCTCCGTTAACGGAGAGAGAGAGAAGGAGAGAGAGAGAGAAGGAAAGAGAGATGGAGTGTGTGTGTGTTCGCGCGTTGCTCGGCGAACACACTCGCCGCTGCGCTGCGAGTGCACAGCGCTACTGTGTGTGTGTCAGTGTGTGTGTGCGCGCGTGCGTGTGATTCGATTAAATCTTATGACGTGATAAGATCATGCATTTTAGCACCGCGCGCTCCGCTCTCTTCAATGAGGAAATGGAAATCCAGACCTTGTAGAAAAGAGGCACACAAGACACACATAAGACCCTAAATTTAATAGTTAGAAGGTTTTTGTGGATTTTGGTTTCCAGGGACTTTAAGTCTTCTAGTTTCATATGCTGTAAGGATCATCATGCTAACTTTGAAAAATGAGCCCGCCAGAGCCTCTGAAAGACAACAGCCATTTGACACTACAAGGCTGTTTCCACAATCGTCTGCTGGAAGTTGAAAGTTTTCCCTGTGCTCACTGAAAAGGTGAGTTCCTACAAGCATGATTTGTGACATCACAAATAGTTGGAGCCAATCCCTGTCCAGTATTCAGCATTTAAACTTTTAAAATCAAAAATATTTGCATATTTACAGATTCTGCTATCTTTAATGAGGGAGGAAGGGCATCATTTTAAGGATTTTAACAAAAATAATGTCACTTTTTTTGTGGAAAAATCATCAGACACAAATTATTAGTCAAAGTAGAGTATTTTATATACTTGTTAAAACATGACTTGAGGGGCGTCTTTAACTCATTGAGTGCCATGGACGAGTATGTTCGTCAATTGGTTTAGTAACGTAGAGTGCCAAGGACGAGTATGTTCGTCAATTGTGTTTTTTGACGGTGGGACGTGCATCAAAGCCAGATCCATCTCCTGTGAAAGTATGGTGGCTGTTGAATGTGTAAAACCTATTTTAGGGACCCATTAGGTGGCGACAGTGCTCTCCAGATTAGAGAAAGGCGAGGAAAAAAGAGAGAAGAAGTCATGGGGAAACGGAAATCGCATCGATATGCATGAAGCATAACGTTAGCTGTGCCTGTGAACAGCAGTCATCTGCTGCCAGAATTGAGCCCCATCCGTGTCGCTGCGATAGCCCCTCCATATGATTTACTTGCCGACACCAGCGTCTTTCTGAAAAGTTACATTATTCTCAGCTGGGAGCCGGCGACACGCTGTAAAAAAGCGGGGGGATGCAGCGCACTTTTCAGTGCAGAGCAAACGCACTCGCAGCAGAGCCCCAGAGACACTCCTCCCACCACGGAGGAGGAGGAGGAGGGGGGTGGGGCACGCAGGGCACTACAGCATACAACCATTGACAGTACACACAGACCCAGGCAGCAGCAGGCTCGATGCACAGAGAGCAAACAAGCTAGAATAGGCTATCTGATGCCCACCAGCAGTAAATCAAGACCAGCAAGAAGGTGTAGGGTCTGCGCACGCAGGGGCCAGCGCTGCTGGTTGCAGCTAAAAAATATTATTTGGCCAAACAAAATTCCTTTGTTTTCACTCTTTTATTGAAGGAAATTATTTTTGAGGTGTCATTACATCAGAAAATATTAGCTTCAGAGTCAATGATGTGCTTGAAATGCTTCCTTTCACAAAAGGCTGAATATCTCAGATTCTAAATTGAAACGTGTCTTTTTGCTCAAAACAACCTATCTTCTCCGGCTCATAACTAAAGAACGGAAAATGGTATCAATAAACTTTTTTGCAGATGATAGAAGAGAGTCTCATCGTTCTTTGTGCGTGTTCGGTGTTTACATAGTAATATCACACAATATTCTGTGGGCCTCGAGAAATCACTGAAAACGCTCTGAAACTCTGGCACTGGGAGCGTCCGTTCTCCAAAAGTGGCTGGCACTCAATGAGTTAACAAAAAGGTTAATGAAACTACAGGGGGCAGCAGGCTGAAGTTGCTGATAGGCAATATATGTTGCGCTGGAATTGAGCCACATATCTATTCCACTAAATTATCAAATATATATGTCAGACCAGAGGAACGTTTGACCACAAGCAACAGGTCAATACTCCACTCACCTCCTTGGGGGTGTAGGAGCTGGCGAGGGTGACCAGAGCCCAGAAGCTGATGCCTACACTCATGATCAGCTTCCTGTTGTAGCGGTCACCCAGGTAACCAAACACTGGAGCCAGGAACATGTAGCTGCAGATGAAGACTGGAGGGGGAATAAGCATGCAATTACAATTGGCTTTTCCCCCCTTTTTTAAACAAAACCCAACACCAGAAAACTCCCTGTGATGCCTGTTTGTTCTAACCTGACGCTGCCAGATGGGGGCAGTATTGTTTTCACAAGACACGTGTGCGTGTCTTGTGAAAACAATACCACCCCCATCTGGCAGCGTCAAGTCACGTTTGTTCCTGAAAATACTAGAATTTGCGGTAACACTTTACAATAAGGTACACAAATAATATGGTAGTTACTAGTAAACTAATGAGAAATGATTTTTCATTTTCATGATTCATTAATTTTAGTTAATGAATATAATGAATAGTTAATGATTAGCTAATGGCCCATAATCATTAGTTAATCATCAATTAATGATTAGGTAAGTCAGTTCTGACTATAGTAGTTAATCATTAGTTGAAGTCACATTGTGAGTATTGTAGTTAATCATTAGTTGTCAGTTCCTTAGTAGAGTCATTACTCGTTAGTTAATGGTCAGTTTGTGTGTACCCTATTGTAAAGTGATGCATCATACTCAGTAGTTTATGAGTACTGAATCATTACTTAACTATTACATTTCCATTAGTTACTCTTTTTGTGTACCCTAAATAAAGTGAAACAAATAAATTCAAGACTTGTTCTTGTTCAGCAGCTCAGTTGTGATGATAATGAGTGTGTTGGTGAAGGCTGTACATTAGTTTTATTACATATTTTTTGAATGCCTCCTTACCTGTTTGGAGCAAACCCGATTTCTCATCGTTTATCCCGAAATAATTCTCAATGTCAGGAAGAACACCTGGTGGGGCAAACCATATTGGATATATTTTACTTTTAGAACAAACCATATTCACAGAGATGCATACAGAACACTAACCTTGCAAGCAAGCAAGCCGGATTCTCTCGCAAGAGATACCGCCCCCATCTTGCAGTGTCAGGTTAACAGAACAAAACAATCCCAACATGCACGTTACAAGATTTTGGACGGGAGGAGTTGGAAAATGTTGCTTTCTGAATTCCCTTGCCGTGCTTTTACCTACTTTGAGTGTTTACTTCATGCCTAGAGTGCACCCCACATTGCCCTGGGGGGTGGAACCCCGTTGTTCTGGGGGGTGGAACCCCGTTGCTCTGGGGGGTGTAACCCCGGCGCTCTGGGGGGGTGTAACCACAGTGCCCTGGGGGATGGAACCGCAGTGCCCTGGGGGATGTAACCCCGGTGCCCTGGGGGGTGTAACCGCAGTGCTCTGGGGGGTGTAACCTCGGTGCTCTGGGGGGTGTAACCTCGGTGCTCTGGGGGGGTGTAACCGCAGTGCTCTGGGGGGTTGTAACGCCAGTGCTCTGGGGGGTGTAACCTCGGTGCTCTGGGGGGTGTAACCCCAGTGCTCTGGGGGGTGTAACCCCAGTGCTCTGGTGGGGTGTAACCACAGTGCTCTGGGGGGTGTAACCCCAGTGCTCTGGGGGGGGTGTAACCCCGGTGCTCTGGGGGGTGTAACCTCGGTGCTCTGGGGGGTGTAACCTCGGTGCTCTGGGGGGTGTAACCCCAGTGCTCTGGGGGGTGTAACCTCGGTGCTCTGGGGGGTGTAACCCCAGTGCTCTGGGGGGTGTAACCGCAGTGCTCTGGGGGGGTGGAACCACAGTGCTCTGGGGGGTGTAACCTCGGTGCTCTGGGGGGTGTAACCCCGGTGCTCTGGGGGGTGTAACCGCAGTGCTCTGGGGGGGTGTAACCCCAGTGCTCTGGGGGGTGTAACCCCAGTGCTCTGGGGGGGTGTAACCGCAGTGCTCTGGGGGGTGTAACCCCAGTGCTCTGGGGGGGTGTAACCCCGATGCTCTGGGGGGGTGTAACCTCGGTGCTCTAGGGGGGTGTAACTGCAGTGCCCTGGGGGGTGTAACCCCGGTGCCCTGGCTAAATTCCCACACAGGCCTTCCTTCAATCATGACCACCTAACAGTCGGCAATTCTGCCTCCCTCTTTTTGAAGCTAATGTGGAAATCGTATTCTTTCGAATGGCCAGTGGGGGGCGTCGTGTGTACTGCACATTGACTGTCGGCACATGCAAGTGAATGGAAAAACGGCCCCACTTCTCTCTCGGCCTATGTCCTAAATAAACACTTTGCAAATGAGTTTATGGTCTGAAAAAACAATTTCAAGTCTTTGTCATGCTCTCATGTTCTATGTTTTCTAAATTATGGCCCCATTTCGAGGGAAATAGACGATATACATCGGATAAATAGGAACAGTAATACTTCCGATGGTAGGTAGGTAGAGGCAGCAATGTGCCACAAGGCATCTAGTCTGCCGGAAAGCTGTTGAAGAAGAAGCTCGCCAGATAGCTCACTAGCAGTTTAGCATGTAGTAAATTAGCAAACTATCAGAAACAACGTTATCTTTATGATGTTGTAATAATGTTAGTAGTAGGAGAAAGAGAGCCAGCACACAAAAATTTCCTTTCGTTGAGTTTATTCCAGCAACACCAGGTACAGCACACGGACGTTTCAGCCTAACGGCCTTCTTCAGCGTGTTGTCTTCACGCTGAAGAAGGCCGTGTGCTGTACTGTACCTGGTGTTGCTGGAATAAACCCAACGAAAGGACATTTTTGTGTGCTGGCTCTCTTTCTCCTACTAGTACCTCCTGTGCCGTGCACCGAAACTTTGAAAACACCGGTGAGTGTGCTCGCTCCTGGCTTATGCCAGTTTGTTTGAACGTAATAATGTTAGTAGACACAGGTAACTGTATTGCTCTTGTTCTGAGGCCAGTTTATCAAAAATAACCATACTTACCATAGTTAAAGTGAAAATCGATTTGACAATTTTTTTTTTTTAACATCGTCCTAACTAATTAACTCGAATTACGATTCAAAATCATTTATTTATTTATGGCTTTCTCATGCCACAATGCCGACATACCGTAGCGGTTCTGTCCACCACTCTTCTTCCGTCATCATATTTGACAGGGAAGTCAAAATGCTCCCATAAAGCTGATTTAAATGATGCGGGAGGCTTTTCACATTCAGCTGCTTGTCGGCTCGTACTTGCGCTCGCCATGATGATGCCTGTCTGTGTCTGGCTGCGCTGCAGGCGTTCTCATACACTAACGTTAAACGTTAAATGCAACGAAAAAAGGACCACGGCTGTTTCCGAACCGCGTTCCGAACCGTGGGGGCTGAGCCGTACAGATCACGGATTATCCGTGATCCGTGCCAGCCGTATATTTGAGTAGGTTAATGTAGCAGAGGATGACCTACCGGCCACAGTGAACCTGTCCATGTAGTTGAGTAGGTTAATGTAGCAGAGGATGATGACGGTGAGCACGGCTCTGACTGGGGACACTCCGCTGGCTGGCTCCTCCTCCTGCTGCTGGACCCGCTCCCCGCCAAGCTCCTCCCCCCCCTCCGCCTCGCTGTCAGAGGAGAGAAAGGGGGCGGAGTCTGAGGTGACCTCCCCCACAGACATGACCATCGCTGAAGGAAAGGAAACAGCAATAACAACAGTTAGTCCACAATATCATCTGTAGAAAAGAAGCTACAAGCTAATGCAGTCAAAAGCATTTTAAAACACTGTTATATATATACAGGGCTTGTATCATTAATGCATCACTTAAGCTTAATTTATACTTATTAGAAAGTGTCGCTCATCACATGGTCGCAGATGAAAAAGAAAGTGTCGCTCATTGTGTTGCATTTATACTTCGGTGAGCGTTCGCCTCGGTTCAACGGTCACGTGACACTCGAACGCTGTAAGTGCAGACAGCCAAGGCAAGAGAGGGAATGCACAGTGAAACCACCTCGTCCTCGGAGGCAAGATGTAACGTACTTGACTGCAGCCGCATATAAACGACACACAACCACACAACTCACTTCCTCTCTTTCTGGGAAATTGGTCACGATTTTCTTTGTGATTTTCACGAAGTCATACATCAAGCACAGGCTGATAAAAATATCGGGGACGTTCATTCATTTCAATGAAAACAGCAAAACAAGGAAGTCAAGCGCGTGCCGTCTATATAGCCAATCAGACTTGCGCGACACATGTGACGTAGTCAGCGACACTAGACATTTCACCAGGTAGCAGACACTACTCTCCGACACTTTAAAGTGTCGACTCAAGTCCTCATTTCTGTCGGCGACCGTTTCAAAAGTGTCGGCAGACAAAGCATACCGTAAAATACCAATTATTACCCCGGGCGTTAATTGACAAAATATGTAGCCAGACCCCGCGTCAATATGGGACCTGCGGCAGTTTGGGACCTGCTTTAATTATTTTTGTACAAAAATATTGCTCAGCAAAGATTGTAAATAGTATGAAATTGTTTATTTAAACCATTTATTTTAATCAGTTGGCTACAGCCCCCCACACGATTGCTTGTCTATGGGGAGAGCCGCGCCTCCCTCTCAGCGCAGCAGAGCACATTGCATGCCATTTCTGGCCTGTACATGAAATCAAATAAAATTTGAGCTGAACTGTGACCTACCGGTATTTACCACTAAACTTTCTCCGCTGAAGGTGAGAGAACATGATCATCATGTGAGCAGATTATTTTTTGCATGCGCTGCCTCCTCCGCTGGCAGGGGAAACATTATAGACTATCATACTCACATTTATCAATCAGAGATGTCGGATTTGTAGGCCTACAAAAATCTTCAGAAAATGCCTACACAATTTTCATAACTGTCAGGTGTTGCTGGAAAACGAATTTTTAAAAAGTTCATCACTCACGGAGCCTACCCTCTTCAGTAGCGCACATGTGAAAGTGCCGTGAAATACCAATTAGAAGCCGACTTCTATGCCTGCTGGCAGGGAAACATACCATAGGCACATTTCTCAAAATAATTATTACACCAGAGATGTCGGTTTTAGTGTATAAAAATCTTCAGGAAATGCCTACACAATTTTCAGAATCATCAGATGTTGATGGAAAACAAATTTTGATCAGCAAGTTTCGTGCATGTGTTTTTTTTCCTCGTTGTTCCTCGTTTCCTCGTTGTTCGTCTTCTTCATCCGATTTTTCTTGTTGTGTTTGGGAGATGCATTCAACAGGATGTCGCAAAGGTAAAAAGAAAACATTGAAAAAACTAACCGGGCGTCAAATTGGGACCTGCTTTTATGTACAAAATATGTATCCAGACCCTGCTTATATATGGGACCCGCGGCAATTTGGAAGTCGGCTTCTAATTGGTATTTTACGGTAAATTGGGCTTAAGGAACAGGGTTAGACCGATAAACGATTTGTCAAAATAGCAGGGAGACATTGGCCAATAAGTGTCAGCCACCACTGATTTAATAGATATGGTGCAAAAATATACAGTATAGATAAGTATAAATGTATAAATATATAATACAGTATAGAGAAGTATAAATGTATAAATAAATATATACTACAGTATAGAAAAGTATAAATGTATAAATGAATATATACTACAGTATAGAGAAGTATAAATGCATAAATAAATATATACTACAGTATAGAGAAGTATAAATGTATAAATATATACTACAGTATAGAGAAGTATAAATGTATAAATGAATATATACTACAGTATAGAGAAGTATAAATGTATAAATATATACTACAGTATAGAGATGTATAAATGTATAAATATATACTACAGTATAGAGAAGTATAAATGTATAAATAAATACTACAGTATAGAGAAGTATAAATGTATAAATACATATATACTACAGTATGTATAAATGTATAAATAAATATATACTACAGTATAGAGAAGTGTGCGTCTTGTCTCATTTTTTGCTCTGCTTGTTGGATTCCCATAAAACAAATTTTTCATCATCAGTCTTCAAAACTTCACTTAAACTCGTGAAACCCGTGTAGGTGATGAGATGAACCATGGGTCAGATGGCGCGCCACGCGCTAATGTAGCCTAATTCAATCATCTGCTGCATGTTTTCATAATGATGCAATTTGGTAGTCCTCTTGTAGGCTCGAGGTCTGTTCTCCAAAATAGCAAAACAAGCAGCAACATAAAGATTTCTAGTAGTAAATTATGCATCAACAACTGCATTATGCTGGAAGAAAGCAACTTACAAGAACTATATTATATCTTAGAAGAACTATATATATATATATACTGTATATATAGTGCCAAATTCACCCAATTTCATTGGATAATGCTAGAAAAGTCAAGCACACATTACCTTTAAAAACAAGTTTGCATAAAGGAGGAAAAGATACAAGTCTTTATATCTTGTTCTGCTGCTGTGCCCACCAGAGCAAAGTTGAGGCCAGACTATAAGGAGGAAAGGACAGTGTGGTTGGGGAAGGAAGGGGCAGAGAAAGGAGAACTCTTGGTCTCAAGACATGAGTTAGTGAAACTACAGTCATGTGAATAGTATGATATGTATGCTATGTACACTTTCATTTGTACATGGGGCTTTTGCCAGTGTCTGCCTCAGCGCAGTATTGGTTTTTGTGGACACACGAGGCGGAAGTGAAGATAAGACTCATGAAAAGTCAGAGAAGAGAGAGAATGTTATCAGTTATGTTTGTGCCAGGCTGTCCTCTCCACAGAGGTCTGCTGACCTGCTGAACACTTGACGTCCTCTTGCAACATCTCATAGAACAAGCCATCACAGACTGTGCTGTCTTGAACCTTGCTCTTGGCTCCATTTCCAAACACAGCTTAACAGTCAGTCATCTATCAGTAGATAGCGTTACATTAATGCTACTCATTACATTTGCAGTGTTGTCGACATTGTCACTAGATTTAGCGACTTTTCAGACCCCCCTGGTGACTTTATCTATCTATCTATCTATCTATCTATCTATCTATCTATCTATCTATCTATCTCTATAAAAGTGGCAAGTGGGCAATCTCTGTCCTCGGTTTCAATTTTTGTACCACTGATGATGTCATAGTGATTTTATAAGAGCGAATCATCTCATGACATCACTGATGATGTCATAGGCACTGATGTCATAAGAGCAAAATTCTCTTATGACATCACTGATGATGTCATAGGCACTGATGAGTGTGACATAATCAGTGATGTCACAAGAGCAGGGCCAGCTCAGCGAGCTGCAGGGCGGGCGAGAGGGAGCCTGCGCAGCGGACGAGCATAGGAATCGAGTGCGCATAACGCACGAGATGCCTAGTTTCTGAAAAGCGACTACTGACAAATCTGGCCATGGCAAACAATGTTAATTAATGTGTTTATTAATCCCAAAGCATTTGGTAATAAATGTGTATGGCTGATGGTGACTTTGTGACATGTTTGTCGTATCTAGAGAGGTCTGATATGATGATGATCACTGCTCTTCACACATACAGCGTAGCCCCGCCCCCATCCTTCCGCTCAAAGGGACTGATATATTGATATGCAAATGATGATGTCATCCAGCGATTTCTAGTGACGTTTCGCTACTTTCCTTGGGAACAAGTTGGCGCAACACTGTAACATCTGAATGGTTTACAAATAAGTTAGCAATGTTCTTTCTTGTATGAGTCCAAACTCCATTCAGACGTGTTCACTTCATCTTGCTTATCAGGAGAAGTGTAGCTTAGTATGTCAAACAGCAATATCAGGTTAGCTTGGCTATCCCATAGGCATCCAGGAATTTTGTCAAACTACGGTAAGCAAGTAAACAAGACTTAGCTGCTGAAGGTCAGTGGCTCCGAGTCCTAACGACTTGCAAAATGCCTTGAGTGATGCTTTACATGTGACAGACGGTTGCAAATGATCAGAACATTAAATAGACAGAATGTCTTGTGTTTGGCGTGACGTGACGTTGTTTACAAAGGAGAAAGCCAGCCTACGTAACGTTACGTTATCGACGTTCCCAGATGTTTGCTTTGGTTTAATGAACCTCCGTAACATCAAACACCCAACTTACGTTAGTTCGCTTTGTTAGTCGGCTTTTGTCAAGTTCCTTTTAACGTTAGTCAGTGCTAGCTGCTACAACAGCTAGCGTTAGCTAGCATGTTGTAGCTAGATGTTGTTTACCTCGGGGGATGAGTCGGAGTTGACGTGTCTTGGAGCTCTTCTGTCGCCTTGTCAGATGCAGTGTGCTTATCCCGCGGCTCTATTCACACCTCATGACAGACATGTTGACTCACACAGTCCCAAACACAACACTGCCGGCTGGCTTACATTCAGTATAAAGCACTGTGTTCGTGTTGAGTGTTTCTTCCTCTCTGTACCGCCGCCATGATGGATTCAGCCAAACTTCCGCTCCGCAGCAAGTCACATGACAGGTGAGACACAGGTCTGCGCGTGCTGCCATGGTAACCGGTGCTCTTTCCTGCTACAGTCACGCGACCAGTGTTGGGGGTAATGCATTACAAAAGTAACGTATTACATGTAATACATTACTGTTAGCAGTAACTCAGTAATATAACTTATTGCCATTAGGATTTCAATGATAGTATATGTTACTTTGTTAAGTAGCACAAATTACAAATTGAGTTACTTTTTTTTTTTTTTTATATATATATATATCAAAGCACATAGGCTATTTAAATAAAGATAATAATTTCTTAATCAAATTGTGTGTTTTTATGCAAATAATCACTATACGAGGGATCAGCCGAGCAGCATTTTGGTAAACAAACCGCTTCACTGGGTGGAAACGGCAATGGAACCCTATGGAGCACAAGTGGCGCAAGGCATGAGTGTCTGACTCTAGCCAGTTAACTATGTTTACATTTTAAAAACTGCGACAGTTCACACAACAACACGACATGCATATATTATACATAAAACTCTTGAGCTACTTCTGCTCTCACTCAGAATGTCAAAATATAAGCGATGTGATGTATAGTTTTTGAGATATTAACGTTTGTTTGACACAACTCATACTAATAACTGCTGCGGGGTTCAGCATTTCTGGGTGGCAAGTGACGTCACACTGATCCCTGTATAGATGACATAATAACAAATGAAAAGAATAACATTGAGAATTTTGGAGGGTTTACAGTGACTTCAAGCCGGTTTAAAAAATTATTTTTCGGGATGGTTCCAATGTCATTCTGCTATTTCTGTTATTTTGGTGAAAGTAATGCAAAAGTAATGTAATAAGTAACGAGTTACTCTACACAGACAGTAATATTGTAATGTCACATTACTTTCAAATGAAAATAAGTAGGAATATGTAGTATATTACATTTTGAAAGTAACTTGCCCAACACTGATAATGACAGGGTCCAGAATTTACTTTTTGTATATTTCGCTGGTGTTAATTTTGGACCCTCGACTGGTCTTTTTTCCTCATCAGGATCAACCAGGACATCCTGTGGAAAATGCATGAGTCATTCCTATGTTCAGTACTCATATCTAACGGCGTTGTGTTGATGGTAATTGCAGCAACCCATGTTAAGGGCTTGCCCAGGGGTGGATTCGAACCGCCGACCTCCGGCTTCCAAAGCGCACACGTTAACCACTACACCAAGAGAGCTAGCTCCCTTAGCGGAGCTGATGAACAGGCCTTTATAATGGGTTATAATGAGTTTAACCATCTTAGTCGCTACCACTCGCATTCATTCAGTTACACATAGCCTACGGTGTGTGTGCTCTCCCCAGGGTGCTATCCTATGTTCCCAAGGTCCTATAGTTCCCATTCTATGTGCTCAAGGTCCTATAGTTCCCATCCCATGTTCTCAAGGTTCTGTCCCCTATCTATGTTCTCAAGGTCTTATATGTTCCCATCCTATGTTCCAGTTCTGCATACGGTATGCGTTCCCAGGGTCCTACTAACAGTAGCGGCTGGTGCATTTTTGTCCATGGAGGGCTATACCAAATATAGGCCTGGACAATGGGGTTGAAATCAATATGATAATCATAAGGATTATTCTCAATATCAATATCATATGTTTCACGTATGCAAAATCAGTGTTCATCTCATTTAACTGAATGGTGATGTCAAACAAACCTTACATTTTCAAATAATATTCCTGCCATACCTCATTTGATCAGTTTTTAAGTAACATTTGCTTGTCATCAATATAGACAGCAGAAATGTCACTATTAAAATAACTTCATATCAATTGCATCACGATGATTCTACTGAAAGACAACAAACAATAATAGGCTATTGAATTAACTATCATCCACTCCAGCCCTAAATCAAGCAAGTAGTAACGGACGTTAGCCTACTAAATGGCCTGCATTTATATAGAGCGCTTTACAATCAGTAGGTAGTCTACATTCACCCATTCATACACCGATGGCGGCAGGCTGCCACGCAGGGTGCCTACACACCATCGGGAGCAAGGAGGGTTAAGTGTCTTGCCCAAGGACACAACGACAGCAGCTGGGAGGGAGCGGGGATCGAACCGCCAACCCTTGCGTCATTGGCCGACCCGCTCTACCTCCTGAGCTAAAGCCGCCCCGCACCTACTACCTACGCCCCGTTGCCTACTAGTACCTTCTGAATCATATGGGCAACAGATTAGACTTCCCACAGAATGTGAATGTTACATTACATTACCTATGAGGAAAGCACGTTCATACATGCAAATAGAGTCCGTCAAGAATGCATTGCCATCGCTCTACCTGGCCCCACCTCCACCTGGTCGCTAGATACCAGCGCCCAGAGCCCTCCGGAATCCCTTTGTTTTGAGAGTGAACAGCGCATGTGCAATTTACACAGATCCTGCTGCAGCACTGGTGGAAGCTGGAAGTCCCCGGACGGCGTCCGTGGCAGAAAGTAGTTGACCCAAAACGGTACACATGTAGATCATTATGAATCTACATATTTATTGCAGATTATATACTCACTATCTAATATTCACCTCGCTCATAAAAAAAAAAAATATATATATATATATACAGTATAACGTTTTATTTTTCTTCTCCCGGGAAGTTCGACTTCCCATGGATGAAAACTAACCAAACTTTGCACAAAGGTCCAGTCCCATGCCAAACGTCTTTGACGCAAATTTGGGGCCAATAGTCCTAACGGTGGCACTACAGCGACCGTCTAAAGTTTCAAACTTTGAAAATTCATAAAAAGTCAGGCATACGTGCTACGGCTTTGCAACTTTCACCGAAATGTGCGCCCAAATGAGGAGAAACCTTTGTACAATGCAACCTATGGCCAATTATGAAGTCTAAAGACCGCAAAACTGCAAAAACTGTCAAACTAATTAAACCCTACTCCTCCCACATTTTTTCTTCAAACGACACCAAACTTCAGCATCTGCATCGTTAGACTGTCCTACACAAAAGTATCAAAACAGATTTTCGATCGGTCAAAAATTGAGCCCACAGTGCATCAAAACGTTGAATTCTGCCCCCGTGTATAGCCTAATTGCCTTAATTACCTATGGCAATTAGGTTGTATTTGTGATGTCATCAGTCAGTCAAGCAATTGTGATGCCATCACTGATGTCACTCGAGCAATTGTGATGTCATAATAGCTCAAAGCCTTGAGACTTGCCCGGCCACTTTAATGTTGTTAATATACTTAACATAACAAACATAACAAAGACATTAGTACAAATGATTTAATACAGAAATAATGTTAATTTATTGAAGCTACAACAGTCAATGCTGTCGACAGCTAAACGTTCAGTTTGGAAGTGCTCAGTGACACGGAATGTAACAGCAGCTGAGTGTGTCGACCATCTAAAAGATCATGTGAGTGATGCTGAAAAATTACTAAATATTTATTTTTCAAATGAATTTTAATATTAACAAATAAACTAAATGCATTTCAACACAAACCTGATGGGTTCAACATGGAACTCAGTTCATTCTAGGCTGTAAGGACTGCAGAAGTACAAAAACGTCAGCAAAGACTTTGATGTCTTTGTGTAAAATATTTATTCTAGTCTCACTTCATCAACTAGTGCAGGAGAACAGACTTATTTAATTGTCAACACAGCAGTTTTTAATGACTAAATCAGCACTGGTGGTTGACCCCACTTTGCTAAGACAGCTGCAGCTTTACATACAATAAATAAAACAATCTTGTTTAGTGCAACTTTAACTTCCTTTCAAAACCAGAGGACTCTGCACAACACACTTTGATATGAATATTTCAAAGTGTTTCCATTGACGTTTCATAAAATCCTTATATAGCCAGTTTGGTAACACATGATGTGAAGGGGTGTGTGCATAAGACTGATATGACACATCATAAACATGACATGATACCGGTCCTAAACGTGAATGTGGCTTTATGAATGCTTATGACTGTTGTCATTAAGTGTGATTCGGTAAATGATGTCATTGTTAATGCAATGTTGACATTGTTTAGATCAAGTCTTCGGTAGTTTTTCGGTAGTTTTGTTTTGCTGTTGTTTTGGTCTGAGTGAAATGTTTATGGTCTCTTGTGATCAGTGGTGTAAATGGCCAGGTTTTACTCTGGGAACCCCTAAGCAGGATGGGGGTCCCTGGACGCGGCGCGGCCCACCCCCGCCATTTCTGAATGCTTGACGTTTTTTTTTTTATTGATTTGGCTCATTATACCATTACAGCTACATAAACTACAAAAGCTACTTAAAGTGATAATACAGAAGATTTCAGTTTTCTTATCTCTGACAACACCTATGGCCATGAGCAGTAATTGCAAATGAGATCCACACAGTGGCGCATATGTGTCATGAAGGTTTTTTTTCTTCTTCTTAATACATTCAAGTTGGCCAGTGGGGGCAGTAATGCAATGCTTGTACGCCAACCACGCACACATCTCAAAAGAAGAAGTTGGTCAGCGATGCTCATGGAGCCCACTGGAGATCGCTATGACACGTGGGCGGCTGGGCGGTGTGTGTGTGTGTGTGTGGGAGATTTGAGCTGTCAAAAGGGAACAAAAGGCTCGCTCCTGGCCAATCCTGGCACTTGACTGCTGCGTAGGCGGGCGCAGGGTGTGTTCTGCCCAAATCTCCAGTGGGATCATAATAACGCAGAAACGGCAGCAACTTGCTTCGACTCCCCCTACCCTCGATGGCGGGTGCCGTCAAGAGCTGTGCGCTGCTTGTGGTATCTTTCTGTTGTTTCAGTTTGGGGGCGGGGAAAGTGTCGCCACAGACACAAGTTCATAAATGTTGCAATACAGAGAGATGCAAGGGCTTTCATCAATGAGCCATGGGCTCAATCACCTAGCCTAGGTAAACCCAGCCCCCACGTGACCTGCTCTCACAGTTCCCAGTCACTAGGTGTGACTGCAAGCAGGGTGAGCCTGAGAGCAGGTCACTGGGGGCTGGGTTTACCCAGGCTATCAATCACCATTGTGTTAAATCTTCCGTATTATCACTTTAAGATAGCCGAGGTCTACTGATTATTTCCCCTTGATTTTATTCATGACAGATCTTATTCATACTACCCCCTCTGCTCTCCACTGCTCTGCTCTCCACTGCATTGCAAGACATTTTTTAAGGGGAACCTGAGGAGGAATGTCGTTCCCGCTATCGTTCTCGCAGTTCCCTCTCAATGTTTACTCTGGGAACTCCGTTCCCAGGCGTTCCCCCCCGAATTTCCACCACTGCTGGTGATTCACCTCGTAGCTGAATCGCTTGGTTTGTCCACGTCAAACTCTTTATATAAGGATTTTACAAAACGCCAATGGAAACATGAATGGGGAATGTCACTTCCTAAGACCTCATGGGGAACCCCAAAGAGGGTGTGACTTTGGCACTGTATATGTACAGTATGTATGTTATTATGTCCGAATGATGTTGCAGTAGAAAGGGCCAGGGGCTGAGAAGCTGAGAAACACTCATGCCCAAACTTCGATGACGTCCCCGTCCTCCATGTCCAGGTCCTCAGGCGTCTGGCTGTTGCTGATCTTGGAGCCGTCGAAAAAAAACCGCACCTTCCTGGCACCTCCGGACATAGTGCTCAGGTACTGCGTCAGCACGGAGCCCAGAGGGGCCTCCTGATAGACAGAGACATGTTAGCAAGGTGGTATGAGTTTCCGGCTCCCACGACAAGACAGACGTACACCTGAAAGACACCCTCCAGTCAGTTTTTCTACCCGTTTAATGCTCGGTGGTCAGTCTTGTTACGTTCTAACGGAACGTATAATCTGCTGTATAATCGCAGGTCATCTCGTCTCGTCTGGTGAACGGCGCCAACAGAAGCGGATCGAGACTGAGAACTGAGTGGTATCAGATTCGGCCAGATCCTCACAAGTCATTTTTTGCAAGTCCAAGTCAAGTCCAGGTATGCAGGAACATTTTATTTAAGTAGGTGTCGCAAGGAAGGGACTCTTTGGTGAAAATCTTTGACCGTTTGAAGCCAGATTTAGAGGAATATCTTTTTTTAAATTAACATTAGGATTATACTGTTGTGATGTCATTCATATTTGCTCCTTTTCTCACTCATTTCTGGGTCACCAGCTGCTCCCTGCCCGCATCATCGTTCTCTCTTTGCTCTGAATGCACCAGTTAACACGGCTTTAATGCTGCACAACATTCAGGATTTTAGTATTCATTTGAATAACGATTTCACACCAGTTTTAGAACATTTGACACAACAGAATAACGTATCTCCACAACACTAATACAACCTCTCAGATCTTTGTGTCAAGTATCTCCACTGAGTCATATGTCATCATTCTATTTTAGCAACAGCTTATTTATTTTTACTTTGAGCACAAAATTAGGTTATTTGTCAAAACAATATGTGGCATACCTCCAAGTTAGAAGTTTTGTTCGAGCCAACACTCCTAATTTTCCTTCCAAACCATTGCCATCTATAATTGATTCAATACTTCAAATGACACAGATCTCAAGAGGGGCGATTTCAAGGATCTATAGACGGTTTTCACCAGAGCGCAACCCCGCAGCACTTCTTTTTTCTCAGTATTCGGCAAACTGCAGAAATATTCACTCGACATCGTTACTTTTGTTTTCGCCGCTCAGCTGTATAGACGGTTTTCACGGAATGGTCAGTCCTGCACTTGAATGTTTTTTTTTCTTTTATGTCCATAGCAAACACTGCAACAGGAAGTGAGCGGGGGTTCAATTTAGAATGTTTTTGTTGTCAAGTTAAAACCGTCTATAGCGCGCTTGTTGATCTTCTAGCTCCATCGATACAGCACGTGAGGGAAGCTTGGAGTGGAGACAAACATCGGCGACAATCTCGATGATTATACTTGAGATGGTGCGCTGGATTTGGTATCCCCATCATCCTTCAGTGCCAGACACAATTTAAGCTTCTCCATCAGGTTCATTGGTCCAGGATCAAAATTTGTCAGATTGCACCAGATTTCGACCCTACCTGTGTTAGATGCAAGGTTGAACCTGCCTCTCTATAGACCTTATTCACAGCGCGGCCATCTTGGATTACGTCATCGCACAGGGTGGCAACGCATCTGAGCCTGCGTTACAACCCATGTAAACAATGGAGTGGTGGTCCCAAAACCTGAGTTCTGTTCCACCAATTTCTTTTGATCAAATTGATAAATGGGCAGATGACAACGTCAACATCCCCAAAAGGATTCAAAAGAAGGGCTACAGTAACTGGATTGAAGGGTACATCCACGATATTCAAGGTAAATTAGGGTGCAACGTTACTGTGTACAAAGACTTGCTATCTGTGCAGTGCTTGCTCCGCCGTCATATTAACTTCACTTATCGTGATTTTTGCATGTTAATCATGAATCAATCTAACACGATTAATTTGTAATCTGACAACTTTAGTAGCGCTAACATTGCTGACATCGTCAGTTAGCTGTAAGTAGATATTGGCCACTTGTAGGTGCTATGACGTTTCCATGCTAACATTGTTTTATTAAATGGATGAATGAGCGTTATTCTATCATTAGTAGCCTACTTTTCAGATAGGTTTAACGTTGAAGGATACGTTCATATCAAATTAGCCTGGAAGCAATTGCTTCCAGGCTATGTAATTTGATATGAACGTATCCTTCAATGTTAAACCTATCTGAAAAGTAGGCTACTGATATGAATAGAATAGATAGAATAACGCTCATTCATCCATTTAATAAAACAATGTTAGCATGGAAACGTCATAGCACCTACAAGTGGCAAATATCTACTTACAGCTAACTGACGATGTCAGCAATGTTAGCGCTACTAAAGTTGTCAGATTACAAATGAATCGTGTTAGATTGATTCATGATTAACATGCAAAAATCACGATAAGTGAAGTTAATATGACGGCGGAGCAAGCACTGCACAGATAGCAAGTCTTTGTACACAGTAACGTTGCACCCTAATTTACCTTGAATATCGTGGATGTACCCTTCAATCCAGTTACTGTAGCCCTTCTTTTGAATCCTTTTGGGGATGTTGACGTTGTCATCTGCCCATTTATCAATTTGATCAAAAGAAATTGGTGGAACAGAACTCAGGTTTTGGGACCACCGCTCCATTGTTTACATGGGTTGTAACGCAGGCTCAGATGCGTTGCCACCCTGTGCGATGACGTAATCCAAGATGGCCGCGCTGTGAATAAGGTCTATACCATCAGTTTTGGGCATGCCCCTTAGTAGCTAGGCATTTGCATTTGCCTGTATATCCCTCATTTGTGTGTGTATCCCTTTAAGACCGGGAACCGCGGTTCGCGGTCTTAAAGGGATACACACACAAATGCTGCATCAGGTACCAATGGGTTAAATGACAAAATAGACTGGAGGGCGGGTTTAGGTGGTGCTGGAACAAAGGAGCAGTACGAACTCTGTGCAGTGAGTATTCCTTGGTGGAGCCTTTCTCCTTCCCCTGCAGTCGCACCGTGATGTTGCTGTTGTCTTCCACCCCTCTCTGATTATCCTCTGCTGCCATGACAACACAATCTACACAACAACAACAACAACAACCAAAGAACAAAGGGGAAAAAAGTGAGGAAGGGTTGGATGGATTATTCCATTTTAAACAAGGCAACAGTAAACATGTCATCGATCTGCCATGAATGAGAGAGTTGCCCTCTGGACCAATCAGTAACAAATAGGTCACTTTGTTTTGACATGTAACTGCAGCGCACCCCTCGGGCCACTCGGTGTAATTTCAGCGGGTGCAGCTGCTTCTATAAGTGACTTTGGCTGCGTTTCCCAAAAGCTTCTTAGCGCTAAGAAGCTTCTTTGACCCTTCTTAAGGCTCCCGTAAGAAGCCAACGCGTTTCCCGATTACTTCTTAGCCTAAGATGATCTTTCGTTAAGAAGGTTTTGTAAGAAGGGTCTGGGGCATTCTTAACACCTTCTTAACGACGAAACACTGGCAGATTCAGCCGCGTCAGGCAAAAGGAGATAATAATATAGTCCACTGTTGTGTTTTTCCCTTTTTCCTTTCTTTCATGCACCCTTTAGTGTTTAAAATTGGGGAACACTTGAAAATCTCTCCTCTATGTATGGTTACTTGTGTTTTAAATGTTTTACCGTAGGCTATATTCCTCTAATCAGAATGGATTCCTTTTATAATAAGAATGCTGTGGATTTATATAGCACCTTTCACAGAACCCTTCTTAAAGCAGCTACGAGCAACTTTTTCGATTGTTATTAAACAGTATAATTACAATATTGATGCATCACATCTTACCTATAATAGTAGCTGAGACCAAAGCCGTGTGAATTGGAGATTGCTCCCTTAGATGATTATTAAGTCTGTGTCTGTCTAAACTCGCGTCAACAGGGGGCTCTCTCTCTCTCTCTCTTACCGCCGGACCGGCTAAACCCGGAAGTGAAACGCGGAAGTGAAACCCGGAAGTGAAACGCAGCTGCCTGCCTACCCCGTTCGCGCTGCCTAGCAACATAGCATAACAATGTGAACGCCACGCATACTCTCGCGAACATCTCTCGTTATATTCTAACAGGTTTTTTGGAAGTTATTTTGTGGTTATGGCCGAAGTGGCTGCTGCAAACCGTTTCATTTCACTTCCTGATCTTCCCTGGCCACAGACAGACTACACTGGCCGATTCACTCGGGGTTCAAGCGAGACTACTCTGCGTTGGTCTCAGCTACTATTAGAGGTAAGATGTGATGCATCAATATTGTAATTATACTGTTTAATAACAATCGAAAAAGTTGCTCGTAGCTGCTTTAAGAGCCTTCTTTAGCGATGTGTTAAGAAGGCTGTTAAGAAGGCGTTTGGGAAACACTTCTTTGGAGCCTTCTTAACTCCTTAAGAAGCTTCTTAACACCTTAAGAAGCTTCTTAACTCCTTAAGAAGCTTCTTATTTGGGAAACGCAGCCTTTGTGTGTTTGAGCGTGGGATGTGTGTGGGCGAGATTTAGCCTAGGCCACTCCCCCAGCTCACCGGTCGGCACAGACAGAGACACAGGTGTAGAGAGAGAGCGAGAGAGTGTCTTGTTTCCAATATGATATTCATACGCACAAAGTTTAAACAGGGTATATGCAAGAATCCTGAAGTTCAATTCAATACATTTTAAGACCTTTTTAAGACTTTTTCCAAGACCTCAACGCCACTTTCGTTACATCAGCGAAAGAGGTGTAAATCACAAGTTTCATCATGATATATATACATTTTTGGATAACGATACGATATCTGCTGATATCACAAAGTCTGCAATGATACAATTTCGATTCAATTCAGGCGTCTGCGATCGATATATGGGATGATATCATATGCTCATTTAACACCATCAATAGCTACACCAATAGCTACACCAATAGCTACAAAATTGTATACCTCTCAAATGGCGCTTAAGACTTTTTAAGACTTTTTAAGGGTCTTAATTATCCATAAATTGATTTCTCAACTTTTAATACTTTTCAAGACGCCGTGTTAAAAGATGTCCGGAAATGAATGGAGAATTCATGTCCTCGTTGGCGAGAATACATTGTGATCATTAGACCCGCCTGGTTTCAGAAAAGACTTAAGGTTTGACTGTTTGGTCATGTCTCATCTCTCTCGCTCGTCTCTGCTTGCCACAGCCGCGGTAACGTGACGGCCTGGTGACGAGCTGCATTCAATCTGATCGTGTGCTTCCTCATTTGAAATGTAACAGTTGTCTCGTTCATCTTCATAGGCTATAACTAGTGGGTAAGCGCCCCCCCCCCCCTTTCCCCTGAAGATGCGGAAGTCTTTGTTTAAGCTGTAATTCCTCGAATGGCCTTTGGCTTTTCCGCCAAGTTTCGTGCAAATCCGTTCATAACTTTTTTAGATATCCTGCGGAAAAACAGACAAGAGCGTGTGAAAACAACCGAGTTGGCCTGGAGGTAACGAGAAATAAATGTTGTCATGGTGAAGTGAGCTGGTAACCTCTGGCTGTATTGTACGTGACCCACCTATGATGTCAGCGATGCCGAGGCCGAGCTCATTGGCTGACTGGTCAGTAGGAAGCTCCCTTTCTTTCCTCAGCAGCAGGATTCGAGAGGGCGGGACCCGGAGCTTGACGGACAGTTCATCCACTACCTTGCTCAACGGTGCAGACTGAAAGTAAAAAAGAGACAGTATTCAGTGAAACTACGACTTGGGCAGTGGAGGGTAGACTCTCACCTGCCCTCCTCATCAGAGGCACCCCCTCACCTGCCCTCCTCATCAGAGGCACCCCCTCACCTGCCCTCCTCATCAGAGGCACCCCCTCACCTGCCCTCCTCATCAGAGGCACCCCCTCACCTGCCCTCCTCATCAGAGGCACCCCCTCACCTGCCCTCCTCATCAGAGGCACCCCCTCACCTGCCCTCCTCATCAGAGGCACCCCCTCACCTGCCCTCATCAGAGGCACCCCCTCACCTGCCCTCATCAGAGGCACCCCCTCACCTGCCCTCCTCATCAGAGGTACCCCCTCACCTGCCCTCCTCATCAGAGGCACCCCCTCACCTGCCCTC
>NC_139644.1:46340294-46395294 GCF_964638095.1 Poromitra crassiceps | reverse complement strand
ATATGTTTTAGTTATGATTGATAATAAACATTTCCACAAAATAAATTAATTACAGTATCAATACATCAATATATAAAATAAAATGATAAAAAAATCCAAATGGAGATACCTGTTTTTGCAAATGAACTCTTCATATATTGTATACCGGTATATATATATATATTTTTTTTTTTTTTTTTTTTTATTACTTGCATAGTATACCTTTAACTGAAAGTCAAATCAATCAACCAATCAATCCTGAAGCATAAAAGGTTTCAGAAGCACTGGACTGGAGGATGTTAGACCTGCGGAGCTCTGTGGGACAGACTGAAGCACTGGACTGGAGGATGTTAGACCTGCAGAGCTCTGTGGGACAGACTGAAGCACTGGACTGGAGGATGTTAGACCTGCAGAGCTCTGTGGGACAGACTGAGCTCCAGTACTCACGGTGCTTGGCTCTTCTCCACACGTTCTGCCTCCTCCTCAGAGTCGCTGATGCTGACAATGCCCACAGCTTTCTTTACAGGCGACGGAGACCAGAGACCGGCTTCAGCGCCCTCTCCTGGATGGACACCGACAACACATTCAGCACTTACAACAACAACAGCGCCGCAATGTATTGCATTGCGTTCCCTTTTTATATCAGCAGGGTTGCCCCTCTTGTAATGATAGATTTCCAGCACTTTTCAAGGACAAATTATTTCAAAATGACGGGCCAATACTTCACAAAGATGTCCACATATACAGTACATTACATATGTCTGCATGCAAATGATAATTTGTTTCCAGTCATGCATTGCTTACACATCGGAATTAATCATTAACACTTGACATAAATTGAAAGCTATCTTGAAATCCTTGTAGCCTAGGTGGAGAGTGATACTGCAGATAGTCTATCAAGCTTGGCCCAGCAAATTCGAGTTTCAAAAACTCAAGAGATTCCGGTAGGCTAAATTCAAGCACTTTTAAGGACCTCTTTATAAATCAAAGTACTTCCAAGTACTTGATTTTT
Source organism: Poromitra crassiceps (assembly GCF_964638095.1). Taxonomy (NCBI): domain Eukaryota; kingdom Metazoa; phylum Chordata; class Actinopteri; order Beryciformes; family Melamphaidae; genus Poromitra; species Poromitra crassiceps. The sequence goes on along the minus strand of NC_139644.1, from coordinate 46,394,303 downwards.
TTCTTTTTTAATTCAAGCACTTTCCAGACTATGACCAGCCTATCAAGCATGCTTCCTTTCTTTTCACACATGATGTGGAGGAAGCTGTTCAGTCTTGACCTGTGGTGAAAGTCTCCGCAAGCACAGACGAGGACGGCGTCTTCATCAGGCGGACCTGGAGACAGAGAGTCACGTCACTGCAGAGCAAATCCTATTCAACTGGTCCCAAACTGGAGGCCATTTAAACACACAATCCACAATTTCAACCCCTAGTGGTCCGCGAGTAGATTTATCTTTTTTCTCTTTTTTTCCCCTCCCACTATCCAATCAGAGAAATGTTAGGTTTTCTGGGAAACGGAAGGTCAGATCGCCATGCTTGTTACGGACTATATGTATTTTCTCACCCCGAATCCAACGCTACCGAGTCTCTATGAGTTATGGTTGCGGAGATAGGTCCACTCTGCATGCAGGGCTACAGGAGAGAGACAGAATAGGCTACAGCGGGGGGTTGGGAGTTTCAAGTTACTGACCAAACACTCAATTTCAGTGATTGCTGTCAGAATATAGAGCCATTTAACACTTATTTGAACACAAAAACATCACTGAATGCAACTTTAAGAGGGCAAGAGATAGCCTATTTGACTTTGGCAACATTGTGCATTTATTGAACTTGAAAAAACTTTCTTTGAACTTTGAATATATTTGAACTGAAAAGGATAAATAAATGTTTTTTTGTTTTTTAAATGGACTAAAATAAATTGTATATATTTTTTATATCGGTTATCTTGTTTTCATAATTGTGGGAAGCCAGAAATGTGATTAATTGTACAGCCTTAATGCTATTTGTCATTTAATTAGCCTGTAATTTTTCATTTACAGTTGAAGTAGTAGGCCTATTGTTTTTGGGGATGTTTTGGGAGTTAGGTGGTCCCCAAGTTTTTTTTTATTGGTTAAGTGGTCCTTGGTCTGAAAAAGTTTGAGAAACACTGGTGTAGATGGACCTCACCTGGTTGGTGTAGATCAGTGATACTCAACTTGCGGCCCGCGGGCAATTGGGCAATTGTGTGGCAATTGGCAAGTGGAATTGCAACACACACAAAAAAAAAATTGCATGTTGCATTCAGTTTTTTTTTTTTTTTGCAATCACACAGGCCCACGGGCCTGCCAAAAAAGAAAAAAAATACACTGCACCTGAACACAACATGCAAGATACCCGCTGAATATGTGTCCAAATGTTCATGTCATTCTGGGCTGGCCAATACTCCACTTCTGTTATAGCATTTCAGTGTGGAATATGGAATATCTTTCAATAATCTATGATTTAACTGCTAAATTGTCAAATACTGCCGTCTGCTCGCTACCCAGGCACTTATGTATGTATCCGGTGTGCACAACATTGTCAGACTAAACTCCAGCTGACACCCCAAAAACCTACAATCCGCTACAAAAAAATGTATATTGTTTGTTTATTAACTGGCCCCTGGCCTTCTATCATTTCACGAAAGTGGCCCCCGGGCAAAGCAAGTTGAGTATCCCTGGTGTAGATGGACCTCACCTGGTTGGTGTAGATGGGCACCGGGACGATTGTGGACGCGTCAATGACACGGCGGCGTTTGGGGGGAGGCTTTACAGGTGTGATGATCTCCAGGTCACTGTCACTGTCACACATCTGGACACAAACACAGCCTTCAGTCACTTGAACAGTTAACCTTCTTATAAATACACCTTGTCAGAGTATATGTGTAGGAGGACACTTTTGTTCACTTTCATTATGCTACTGTAACAGACTGTTCTGTATCTGTTAATGTGTACTCTTATTGTGAAGATATAAGATCCACGCGCTCCTCCAGACCCTGGAGGAGCGCGTGGATGGAGGTGCTCTGGAGCTGCGTGCCGGTGTCCTGGGAGTCCAGGGTCGCCATGGACTGATTTGAGGGTGGAAGTGCCCTAAGTTCTGAACTGGGAGTGTTATGTTGTTTTGCCATGTTGTTTGACTTGTGTTTTGTTTTGTTTTTCTGTAATGAGCATGTTTCACTGTGAGATGGTAAAGAGAATTTGTGTGTTCTATAGCGTAGTGGTGGAGAAGCCGTCCTTTGTTGAGTGTGTCTATGGTGTGGTTGTATGTTGTGGGAAGCAGTATGTGGGATTTTGTTTGTTGACGTTTTCTTCTTCTTCTGTGTATTATTTAAAACAGGGACGTTTTTTTATTGAGGGGTTGGACGTATGTAACAGACTGTTCTGTATCTGTTAATGTGTACTCTTGTTGTGAAGTCCGGAAGAGGAAGTGGACTGTTGGTTCACTCTCTGTATCTCTTTCGCCCCTGACCAAGTAAATAAGTGGCAGCAGCTCCCAACAAGCGGTCTCTGACTCCTTATTCCATCACATAAACAATATACAAAGAACCCAAAACGCTCGGTTACACTACTAATTAATTGTAAGCAGAAACAGGCTATAATTCAGTGCTTGCTTTGTCACACATAGGCTACAGTTCGTTAGTTTCACCCTCCCGTGTTGACAAAGTCACAAAGCAAATTCCCGCCCAGCTTTTAAACTCGGGAAATGTCATGTGTTCTGACTGGTAACGTTATACCGTATAATTAAGCTGGTACCCACAGCAGTTTAGCAAACGTATCGTTATTTTACGGCAAAACTGACTGTTAGCTTAGCATGAGATTAGCAAACGGAGCATCTGTCAAGTTCAGTGTAAGTTACACTACTTCCTGTTCCGGTTTAGTTATTTGCTTTTCAAAACAGAGGCTGGCTTTTCAAACATCTAAACTTTAGATGCCATTTAGATTCTGAGCAGCCAATCTATCTAACATTACTTATTTGAATGAGTTGACAGCACAGTTCAGTTGGTTGATACAAACAGTGTAGTTAACTAGGACTTTTTATTTTGGTTGCATTAAATGTCAGCCAGTCAGCTTAGCTGTCATGAGCTGTGTAGCTTGTATTTTGGAGGATACAGTTCGACTAAATTGACGCTAACTTAACGTCGCTCCAAACTAACGGCTGCTTCTGGGTTTAACTCTCATGGCTTGGTGGTCTTTTCACTGCTAACAAACTTCAGCAGAATAACATTATTATGCTACTTGTACTTACTTTTGAAATGGTTTCACCAATAAAGTGCTCTGTGTCAGCCCGGGTAAATCTGTCACAACACCGCTTCAGTAAAAGAGGCTTGTTTCGCGCTCTGATGTTGCCTTCCCGGGCTGTGGGAAATATCAGTAGGTTGCCAGGTCTGTGTGACAAAAACAAGCATAATGACCTTGTGTAATTAGCATACACTACAGCAGGGATACTCAACTTGCTTTGCCCGGGGACCACTTTTGTAAAATGACAGGAGGCCAGAGACCAGTTAATAAACACAGAAATATAAAATGTTCTGTAGGCTAGCGGATTGTAGATTTTTGGGGGTGTCAGCCAGAGTTTAGTCTTGTGCACTCAGGATAGTTTTAAGTTAAGTTAGTTAAGTAGGCTACATAAGTGCCTGGGTGGCGAACAGATGGCGGTATTTGACAATTTAGCTTGAGCTCAGTCAAACTTTATTTAACATTAGTTAAACTTTTCATTGTGAATTAGAAAAATGGTTGGGGGGCCACTCTGCACCCTATCACGGGTCGCATCGCATCTGGCCCCCGGGCCGCAAGTTGAGTATCCCTGCACTACAGTATATTATCATCATTATAGGCTAAATAAAATAGCCTACAGCTATGTGGTGTAGACGTCAACCTTTTTGTAGTCTCACGCTCAGGGATCCCATTTGATAAGAGTTATTCCATTAGCCTACTGTCCATACAGCAAGAAGAGCGTGAAGTGAACAGAATAGTACAGGTTCTATGGGCTCCAGGCCTGTCAACTCCCCTGTTTCCCCCCAGTTTCTCATATTTTCACCCCCTCTGCCGCCATGCTCCCGTTTGGTCATTTTCCATTGTCCCGTATTTCCATTTATATTTTTACAGTTTATAGGCTACAGAGAGAGTGATTCCTCCACTCAAACAGCATCAGGTCAGCTGACCTGGCAACACCGAGATTCCGAGATGTGACGTTCAAGCTGAGATGACACCGTGGGAAATTCCCTGTCTAGTAGCAAAAAGAGAGCGAGAGAGAGAGAGAGAGAGAGAATATCTTCAGTCAGATTTAGTGATTTATGTTACTGGGTAACAAAATGTCTGTTTTTGTTTCTTTGTAATTGCTAAGTGTTGCTAATGTATGTGTAAGGCAGTAGCCTGAATTAGACACCAGGTGTCGTCGTTACGTTGTTATTCCACGGAGAATTCCGCAAGTAGCGCTTTTTGTCCTTCACGCGACATCATAGTTTTGAAGTTCATTCCGTGCGGAAGTGACGTCTTTTTCAGAGTTTACATGTCCTCCTTGTAAGGTAAGCAGTGCTTATGTCGTCCTGAGTTATCTTAAAATATCCTCACTAAAACCACCCATCCAATTAATTTGTGTTACTTATGTGTGAGTTGAGATGTTTGTTTACATTTCGGCGGGCGGATTTCGGCAGACACTTGCGTTTATTGTGTAAATACTGGCCGCGATATTGACTAGCTTGCTGTGCACTAGCTCCCCCAGTCAGTGCAGTGTAAAGAGGACGTTTTTATTTAGTTAAGGCTGCTGTCTGGTTTTGTCATTTAATTTATTTCTACACTGAAATATGTTAAGAGAGAGTGCCTTATTTAATTGAAATGTGCAGTAATTGTCATGTTCAGTGTTATACATTTTGCACTATTGTTGGTACTGCAACATGTTTTCTAAGCAGAGTTTACATGTCCTCCTTGTAAGGTGGTGAAGCAGCAGCAGAGAGCCATTAAACTGCATTGGTCTCAACCACAATCCAGAACGCCTGTGTCCCGTGCTCCTTCTCTCCGCACAACACCCCATGATCACACACACCATCAAACACAACGCAGAGTCCCAGGGTGTGTAGAGAGGCTCCAGCACGTGTGGGTTACATCTTTGGTGCCGTGACCCGGATTGTGGTGCTCCGAGACCGAAGAGAAAGACTGACTAACGGTGGCACCCCCAGCCATCCTACTGTATTGAACTGTATACAAATACCATCTGGGAGTAGTGTGGGACTGAACTACTATCTCCTGCAGAGTGGTGTTGGCAGTATATTCACCTTCCCCAACATATCCTTTGAAGGCAGTAATAAGCAATTTAGTTAGATTTTTTTTCTATCTTGTGATTTAATACAGTAAACTGAACTGATACTTGGATGGTTAAATAATGAAAAAAAATTGAAAATATATAAGGAAAAAAAAAAAAAAAAGTTACTTTTCTAATTCTAATTTACTAATTCATGATATTTGTGTTGGACATAGAGCTGTGTACTGAAACTGATTTAATTCAAGTGTAATCTAAGTTTGAGTTGAATGTTGATTGTGAACACATTTTCTTTGTTACACTTTTCTATAGTAGAAATAATAGTTCTACATACTCACAGCCAAACATATAACATCAACACATAAATTCATACATTTGTCTAAAGAAAAAAAAAAAAAAAAAAAATTGGGGGGGAAAATGGAAGAATTTGAAATGATGAATGAATATGCCAAATCTCCATTGAAGACTGCAGGTCCCTCTGCTGTGGCACCAGGCCTACAACCCTCCCCCGAGCCCGTAACAAGCCACAACTATGACTCTCCCAATAAAGCACAAACCCATGTTTGGATGGAGGGGGCAATGGCTGAGACCGGCACAGTGAACCAGCAGCAATCAGTGAGGCCGAAGCTGACCAACCGTTTCGCCAGGTTCACTGACCCTCGACTGCAGTATCACACTCAAGGCCACCAGACCTGCGGGCAGCCCACAGACTCAGGACTGGGCACACAGCTCACCCCACCTCCCCCAATGCTGTCACCTATGACTGACCACCGCGTTACCCCAGCTCATTTGTCTACATTACAAGGCTCTGGAGCTTCAATGCAGGTACCCTCACTCTGTTTTGACAGCAGCCCAGCCACGAGAGAAAGCTACCAAACAAACAGGTCAGCCTACAGCCTGCCAAGTACAACCCCTCCGGTGCCCCAGTCAACCGTGCAGAGAACAATTGCCTCTGCCCTCCCACCCCGAGCCAGTGTGCACGGGCCCACAGCCACCCTGCCAATTCAAAGCCTCCCACGCCCCCTATTCCCAGAAATGCAGACTGTGCAGCAGCCCACCATGAACTGTCCAGTTGCCTCCCCTTATCCAACTCAGGCTATGCAGCCTAGCTTCCAGGTACGTGGTGCACACATAGAGCCACAGGTCCACCCCAGCTATGCGTATTCCACACCCATGCCCCAGGCTGCCATGCCAAGGTTCCAAACACCACGAACAATGAACATTATGAATAACCCCCCTGCTGCTGGGCAGACCCTCCAAGGGTTAGAGTATGGACCAAGCCTCCAGTCGCATCAGTCACAAGCTGCTGTCCACTACTCTCATGACATGCCCCATGGTGAAGTGGCCCCCATGCCCCCATCTGCCACCAGTGTATGGGGCACCAACACAACTGCACCCATTCCTCAGAATGGTGAGTATGCAGCGTTCGATCACACAGCTCCCCCTTATGCCCCTGCTCCAGTACATCTACGGGCGCCTGCTTCACACCCTCAAGTCAGCATGTATCCCAAAGCCCTTCCACCACCCACCCCCTTCCCTCCATCCTCCTCCCCACACATGCTGTCACACCTGTCCGAGCCACCATTAAAGACTGCTGCCAGGCCTGTAGCCAACCCAAGCCTTCCTCTGGCTGCCTATGGTGGTTTCATGCAGACTCATCAGGTGAAAAATGTCCAAGTCTTCACTGGTAATGCTGATAGCAAGATGCTTGTAGAGGACTGGATTCGTGACATGCAGTATCTCCTGGAGGCAATAGAGCTCCCCACGCACCTCCGCTTCTCCACTGTTGTGCGACACCTGAGTGGTGAGGCCAGGAAGCTCGTTCTGAATCTGCCTCCCCATGACCAAACCCCTGAAAACGCATTTGAGGAACTGAGGGCGGAGTACAGTGACACACAAGGCTCCTTAGATCCACTGGCAGACTTCTATGAGCGCAGCCAGAGGTCAGGGGAGTCTGCATGCTCTTATGCTATAGCGCTGGAGGCAACATTGCGGGCTGTGGAAGAAAGTCAAAGAGGAGGCAGGCTTTTCCCTGACCATGATAGTAAACTCACCCGACAGTTCTTAAGAGGGCTTAATGACGAGGATGTGTATGCAAGGATTGCACCAATGAAGCCCAGGATGTTGAGCTTCCGAGAATTGCAAGCTGAGCTCAGAAATCTGACAAAAGAGACTAAGAAGTTCCAGTCACAACACAAGGCAAAGAAAACATATGCCCAGGTGCATGTCACCTCAGAGCCTGGTGCGAATGTCAAGACAGAAAGGGCAAAGCATACCTCAGAGTTGTCAGAGCTGACAGAGATGGTGAAGAAATTAGCTCTTAGCCAAGAGGAACAGATGGCCAAGTTGTCTCACCTTGAATCAAGAATTGCTGCTCCTCGCACCATTCCCCCCCCAAGAGTCCAGCCATCTCCTGGAAATACAACCCAGAGTGCGAGTGTTACGTGCTACCGTTGTGGCAAGCAAGGACATATAGCTCGGGTCTGCAGAGCGGTGTTGCCGGATCCCGATCTGGCCTGGGCTCGCCAACCACAACCTACGACCCCTGCAGAGGGGAACACACCTCACTCAGCTCAGCCTTTAAACGCCTAGAGCCCGTGGTAACCGGGGCAACCATGGGCAAGCAGCAAGACCCCCCACTGCATGTGACAAAAACTGGTGATGGAGGAGGGGACACCCCCTTGGTGGGTCCCAGGAACGAGGGGGAGGTGGAAGTCAATGGAATAAAGTGCAAGGCTCTCATTGACTCTGGCTCTCAGATAACCAGTATCACTCACGGATTCTGGAGCAACCACCCCGAACTCAATAAACGAAAGCTACAGTCCTCTAAAATACCCATAGAGGGTGCGGCAGGTCAGGGTGTGCCCTACCATGGTGTCCTGCACATTAACTTAAAAGTGCTGGGGAAAGAGTTCAAGACTGTGCCAGCCTTCGTCGTCCCTGATTCCGAGTATCGCTCCTCTGTCCCTTTGCTCGTGGGAACCAACGTCATTCGTGCCTCCAGGAGCCACCTTCAAGCAGCCTATGGCCAGCAATTCCTTCACCAGGTCAAGGAAAGCCATCCTGAGTGGTACACTGCTCTGCTGGAGATTGGGGGCACCGGACACAGTGGAACGGATGACATGGTGGGCCCTGCTGTATACACTGGCCGTAAAATACGCATCCCTGCGGGGAAAGAGATGGATTTAAGGTGTAAAATCAAAGCTGGCCCACAAAGAAAGACTTATACAGCTCTGATTGAAGGTGACCCTTGCCGCCAGCTTCCCCAAGACCTCTTAGTTGCCAAGGTTCTAGCCGATGTAAAGAGAGGCGGTGCCCCTGTCCGAGTGATGAACCTGTCCCAGCATGCTATTACAATCAAGCCACACACACACCTAGCCAATGCTTTCCTGGTGGACAATGTTGTGGATTTTTCAGACAAAGAGCAGTGTGTTGATCACAGTGGTGGGAGCAAAGAGGCATGCCTGAGTCTGGATCAAGTGGTGGCAAGTGTTGGGGTGGACCTAAGTGGAGCGGCAGTGGAGAATGAGCACCAGCGCTCCCTGCTTAAAGATCTTGTGGAGAGGAATGTAGGTGTGTTTTCCCAGCATCCCCTAGACTATGGCCACACGAAAACAGTCCAACATGACATTCCCCTAATTGATTCTAAGCCCTTCCGGCTACCATATCGCAAGATACCCCCTTCACAGTGGCAAGATGTGAGGAAGATGCTGATGGAGATGGAAACAGCAGGGGTGATCAGGCCGAGTAAGAGTCCATACGCTTCACCAGTAGTGATCGTAACTAAGAAAGACGGGTCACTAAGGTTATGTGTCGATTACAGGAAGCTCAACTCCTACAGCACAAGAGACGCGTTTCCCCTGCCCAGAATAGAAGAGGCCCTGGAGGCTCTGGGGCAGGCAAAGTACTTCTCCACACTCGATCTCACATCTGGTTACTGGCAAGTGGAGGTGGCGGAGCACGACAAACACAAGACGGCCTTCAGCACTCCTATGGGGCTGTTTGAGGCCAACAGAATGCCCTTCGGCCTGCAGAACGCTCCGTCCACCTTTCAGAGACTCATGACCTGCTGCTTTGGGGATCTAAACTTCACCCACCTGCTGATCTATCTCGATGACCTCATCATTTTCTCCAAAACCTTTGATGAGCATCTGGAGAAGCTGCAGCTGGTGTTTGATCGCCTTCAGGAGCACGGATTGAAGTTAAAGCCCTCCAAGTGCCAGCTGGTGAGAGAGGAGGTGCAGTACTTGGGGCACTTGGTGTCCGCGGAGGGGGTCAGGACAGACCCAGAGAAGATCAGCAAGGTCAAGGAGTGGGTGAGGCCCACAAATCGGAAGGAAGTGCTGCAGTTCTTGGGTTTCACTGGATATTACAGGCGGTATGTTAGTGGCTACTCCATCTTAGCTGCTCCCTTATACCGTCTCACCACTGGTGACCCCAGAAGAAAGAAGAGAGGGGGGAGGAGAAGCCCGGGTTCTGACCCACCCTTTTTGTGGAATGATGAGTGCGAGAAGGGATTTCAGTCCCTAAAAGAAAAGCTGACGAGTGCTCCAGTGCTGGGCTATCCAGACTACAGCCTGCCGTTTGTGCTTCAGACTGATGCCTCAGGAGAAGGGCTTGGCGCAGTCTTGGTTCAAGTCCAGGAGGGAATCGAGAGAGTCATAGCCTATGCCAGCCGAGGCTTGACTCCAGCTGAGACCAGGTACCCGGCACACAAACTCGAATTCCTCGCCATGAAATGGGCAGTGACCCACAAATTCTATGACCATCTCTATGGGCGTAGATTCTCGGTACTGACAGACAACAACCCCCTGAAGTATGTGATGTCCTCAGCTAAGCTGGATGCTACAGGCCAGCGGTGGGTGTCTCGGCTGTCTGCATTTGATTTTGACATACAGTATCGAAGGGGGCGGAGTAACGCAAACGCTGATGCCCTTTCCCGTATGTCCAACCAAGAGGTCACCCAGGTCCTGCAAACCTGCCCTCAGTGGGCGAGGGCTAGCGGAGAGGAAAGACCCCCCCAAGAACGACAAAGCTCCCCAGGCGAGAACACCACTGCCTCAGAGGAACCCTCCACTCAAGAGCCTCGATCGCTCGGGTGTAGTGAGCCCTACAGGGATGTTGGAACAGAGTCGCTGCCTGCGATGACAAAACAGGAAATCCGTGCGGGGCAGAAGGAGGACCCGGTGATTGGCACTGTCTTGCACTTTAAAAGCCTGAACCAAAAACCAAGCCGCAGCCAGAGGGTCAACGGTGGTGGGCAAGTGTGCCTTCTCCTAAAGGAGTGGAGGAGGTTACTGATAAGGGATGGTATCTTGTACCGCCGCATCCAAGACAGCCAAAGGGGAGTAGTGGAGCAGCTGGTATTGCCAGAGAGGCTGCACACTTCAGTCAAGACTGCTCTTCATGACGACTCAGGGCACTTAGGATTTGAGAGGACTTTGCACATGATAAGGGAGAGATTTTACTGGCCAAGAATGTTCCAGGGAATCAAGGCTTGGTGCGAGCAGTGCGAGAGGTGCTGCCTCAGAAAGACCCCAACCGCAGGCCTCAGGGCTCCCCTGGTCAGTATCCACAGCAGTGCCCCCATGGAGCTCGTGTGTGTGGACTTTTTGACTCTGGAGAAGTCAAAGGGTGGCATAGAAAATGTGCTCATTGTAACGGACCACTTTTCCCGCTACGCCCAAGCCTACCCCACTAAAGACCAAAAGGCCTGCACAGTGGCTAAGGTACTGTGGAAAAACTTCTTCTGCCGGTTTGGCTTCCCTGCAAAATTGCATACAGACCAAGGGCGCAATTTCGAAAGTGCTATTGTGAAGGAACTGTGTAAATGTACTGGCATCACTAAGACCCACACAACCCCTTACCACCCGCAGGGTAACGGGACCACCGAAAGATTCAACCGGACCCTCATGAACATGCTTGGAACCTTAGAGCCTCACTTAAAGTGCCGCTGGCATGAACATGTGGATGCGATGACACATGCTTACAACTGCACACGACACGATTCGACTGGATATACACCATACTACCTGATGTTTGGTAGACATCCCAGACTCCCAGTAGATCTGATCTTTGCGCTCTCTACTACCAATGAGCCATGTGGATATAGTGAGTATGTGCAGACTCTGCATGACTGTCTGTCACAGGCCTACGCCCAGGCTAATCAGACCTCTCGGCATGCAAAGGGGCAACAGAAAAAATACTATGACCAAAAAGCAAAGAGTCAAGTGTTCAGCCCGGGAGACAGGGTCCTGGTCAAGGTGTGTCATGTGGAGGGGCGGAAGAAACTGGGTGACAAATGGCAGTCACGCCCATACATAGTGGTGAAGAAGCAACCCAGCATACCTGTGTATGTGGTGCGACCAGAGGATGGTGGAACTGAGAGAGTGGTCCACCGCAACCTCCTTACACAGTGTATGTTTTTCCCAGTGGAGCAGGCCGGTGAAGCGAGAAGAGAGGAGGTGGAGTCCGATACAGCAGAGGAGGATGATGATACAGAGGAAATTGAAGAGGAGGAAGTGGAGTCAGCTACAGCCGAGGACTGGGAGAGGGAGGATGGAGAGGAGAGTGTGGAGAGAGAGAAAATTGTGGAGAGGGCTCTGCCTGGGACAACAAACGGACAGGAGGAACACCAAAGAATGGAGGAAGAGGAGGCAGGAGAAATGAATGGAGAGGAAGAAAATGTACCTGCTGTCAGTGGTGCCAACTCAACTCATGGTCCCAGTGATCCGAAGAGGAACCCACCGAGAAATCGACGTCCCCCAAAGAGACTGTCCTACCAGTCGCAAGTGGTGGAATCGGAAGAGGACCAGCGGAGGATAGAGAGAGGGTGGAAGTTGTGGCAGAGGGCCAAAGCAAGACGAACAGCATATGTAACACCACAAAGCTAACAAACATACACACAATTCTATGCAACACACAACACATTCATTCATCACACTTAGTGTAACTGTTTTCTATTGTTTCTATTTGGTGGGTGGTATTGTTTTTTTATTTTGTTTGGTCTGATGTCTGAGACGCCATCAAGTAAAGGAGGGGTAGATGTAAGGCAGTAGCCTGAATTAGACACCAGGTGTCGTCGTTACGTTGTTATTCCACGGAGAATTCCGCAAGTAGCGCTTTTTGTCCTTCACGCGACATCATAGTTTTGAAGTTCATTCCGTGCGGAAGTGACGTCTTTTTCAGAGTTTACATGTCCTCCTTGTAAGGTAAGCAGTGCTTATGTCGTCCTGAGTTATCTTAAAATATCCTCACTAAAACCACCCATCCAATTAATTTGTGTTACTTATGTGTGAGTTGAGATGTTTGTTTACATTTCGGCGGGCGGATTTCGGCAGACACTTGCGTTTATTGTGTAAATACTGGCCGCGATATTGACTAGCTTGCTGTGCACTAGCTCCCCCAGTCAGTGCAGTGTAAAGAGGACGTTTTTATTTAGTTAAGGCTGCTGTCTGGTTTTGTCATTTAATTTATTTCTACACTGAAATATGTTAAGAGAGAGTGCCTTATTTAATTGAAATGTGCAGTAATTGTCATGTTCAGTGTTATACATTTTGCACTATTGTTGGTACTGCAACATGTTTTCTAAGCAGAGTTTACATGTCCTCCTTGTAAGGTGGTGAAGCAGCAGCAGAGAGCCATTAAACTGCATTGGTCTCAACCACAATCCAGAACGCCTGTGTCCCGTGCTCCTTCTCTCCGCACAACACCCCATGATCACACACACCATCAAACACAACGCAGAGTCCCAGGGTGTGTAGAGAGGCTCCAGCACGTGTGGGTTACATATGCTTTGGCAATTTAAGTTGCACCATATCATGCCAATAAAGCCCTTTTTGAATTTGAGAGAATAAAGACTGCACCAGATTGGTAGTCTCACGTAGTCAGACCCACCGTCGACGTCAGCAAGCTTCCAGCGACGGTGATATCATCCACAGCTGGCACTGCGAGACTACCAGATGGTAGCCTGGTGGGCTAATATTTAAGCAGTAGCAGGCCCGGTTCTACGGGGGTGCAAAAGCATGCATTGCACCCTTATTTTAATTGTCTGCATGCTCAGTTGAAAAGTAAAAAAAAAAAAAAAAAATTTTTTTTTTTTTTTTTTTTTTTTTTTAATAAATGCTACAGCTGCACACTTACTGTTTAAACTTGAATTATAGTTGTTGTTTTTCTTTGTTCTTTGATGTGATTTTATGGCTTTTTGGCACCTATATGTAACCTTTTAAGGTTGAGATAATTGTATTATCATTATATGGTCCAAATATTTCAGTAAAGCACTTGAAACACTTGAAATATTATTGCTTGGGTGGTATCATTCTACTTGAAATGATGGTCAAATGCATTCTTTTTAGTAAAATAACATGTCAAATTTTTCGGCCGGGCATCTGCACCCTTTCCTATCTTGGATGCACCCTTAGTCATCTGGTTCTGGAACCGGCCCCGAGCAGTAGCCTAATTAAAACACTAGAACTTATGTAGCAGCAATTGATAGGAAGCAAGTAGGCCTACAATAACATGAGTAGGCTATCATCATAGAGGGTGTGAAATTAGCAACAGTCAAATAGCCTATAGAAAAAGATATGATAGCCTATAAAATATATATATATATTTGAATTATACTGTATGTTGATTTGGCCTTCTAAGTAAATAATTACTGTTTCTATTTTCACTTGTTTAGCTTTTAGTTGTCAGTCACTCATTCGTATCTCTTCAGAGCCAACTTGAACTTTTTCGACTGATGCTAAATTGTTTGATTACTTCTCCCGATTGTTTTCTGTCACGTATTATGCAGCATGAAGTAAAATTGTTGTAATGGCTCTATATCAGATCAGGGGTTTTCAAAGTCTGAGACTGTGAGCCTCCCCTCAGACAAAACTTAAAAAAGATCATGATTGTGTTATTTGATCCCATGCATAGGCTACTCAACAATTGAGCCGAGATTGCCTGATATTGCTGTTTGGCATAACTTCAGATTAGGCCTACACCAAATAGCCTACATAATACAATAAAATAAATCTGTCTGAAGGCATTTATTTGTTTCCGACTCTGGGAAAGGGTACCCCCCCATCCCTCGAAACTACTGTAGGCCTACTGTATCTCTGAACTATCTCTTTAACCAAATCATACACATTCAGGCTATTCTATGTGATCTCATTTTGATAACTAATGTAATAACCAGTGTTGAGGTAACGCGTTACTCTAATCACATTACATTTGTTTACTTTGAAAACCTCTGCTCTATATCATTCAAAAACTCTTGATTCTTGTGTTGTATTGATCATATCGTTGTGGCCTTTATGCATGTAAACATGAATTAAGCATCATATTTATGTCTTGTGAAAGACTTTAAAGCAACTGATTGTGACACAGACCATTCTGACTAAAGCAACCTGAGGACCACTGGTATGAGGAAAGGGGTTGAGATGGGATCTACATTGAATGCATGGTGAGGGACCACCTGCAATATATCCATGCGCCACCAGGGGGCTGCAGAACACCATCATCACTCAATACTCTTGCAGCTAAAAACTCAGAAATATGAGCATCACAATGATATTCCGTTTTACGAACACCTGAGCTGGTGGATGGTGCTAAGACAATAAATAACAGTTATTTGCTGAGTGACACATTGCACATAAGTCATGAAATTATCTCGTAGAGAACATTGGTCCTGAATTATAATAATCAGTATGATCATAGGTTACATAGATCTAGCTTCCAAAAAGATTTCGTGGTCATTTTTGCTCTCCGTGATGATAATTAGCCTACAAGACCCATTTGGAGCTATGCCAAGTGCCAACCTAAGCAAAGCCCATGAGGGGGAAAAGAAACTACAGACTTGCCTTAAAAAAACATTTTATTTCCCAAAATGTTCAAAACATTCCTTAGCCATTAAAAAATAATCAATTGAAAAAACGTCATTTAAGACATAAAAACACATGAAGTTAACACAACTGCCATCATCACCACACCCGGTGCGCCCCACTTGGGTCACATGGTCAACTAGCCCACTGACACAGGTAGGCCCCGTCAAAGGTGTGAGGGAAGCAGCCAGTGTGCAGTCTGCCCCCTGCTGGCCTGAAGCTGCAGCATCAGTGTGGCGAGGCGCGTGTCTCCTCTGTGGCGTGTTCACCTAGCTGCTCGCAGCTCGTCACGTGACGCACGCTGCTGCCGGTCTGCCCATCTCGTTCTGTCGCCAAGGCGGCCAAGGTCGGTTTCCAGGGTTAGCCGTCCGATTTGCCCTACAAGATCAGACCAAAGTGTTGTTATGTTATGTTATGTTATGTTATGTTGTGTTATGTTATGTTGTGTTATGTTATGTTGTTAGTGTGCAGTCACTCCACTGTTGTAGTCGACAAACTTGGGAAAATATGCCGATGGCTGCCGTGCTGTTGGGAGTGATGAAACCTGCTCATATGACATGATATCGAATGCATTTCGTACCAACAACACCATGGGCCAAATATAAAAATTAAATAAATAAATAATAAATATAAATAAATTATAGTGTAATTATGTTCTTGTATGGAGCGCTCACACACCAAAATATGATTCAAATAGGCTACATGGTAATGTGGCCTCGTTTATCATGCACGCCATAAAACGATCCAACAACTTTTCTGAATCGCCAGGAACCACCTTTTAATTCGGCATATATTCAAGCTATCAAGTAGCAATTAAAATGGTGTATTTTAGTGGATGCAGAATGTGTGACAGTTGAAAGTTTAAATTTGACTGGAATAAGCAGCAGCTGCTTGGTGAATTGGATGTATGCCCAAACAAAAGTAAACAGTTAAGGCATGGTGCAGCAGCATTCTAAGATGCTGTAGGCTATGTGAAGACGCTGGAGTCAGAGCTACCTCGGTTGTCACGCCTTGGCTTTCTTCTCGGTGTTCTGCAGTTTCTCCACTATCTTGCGTTCGTGTCCTCCGGGGTTGGGTCTGTTGGTGTTCTCACACGCCTCCTTCTTTGTCCTGCCTTTGCGAGCAGCGCCGCCTGCAAACAAAAACACCACCAAAGACGACTGAATTAAGGCAAGAGAACATCACTCCCCCCCCCTTCACAACAGCGCGGCCGCCATTTTGGCCTGAAGGGACGCCTCCTTGCGCCAGTGGGACAACAGCACATAACCATGACAGCCAATCAGATCTAGTCTCTTCAGGCCAAAATGGCGGACTTGATGCGCGCACACCCTCGGTTCTTGTGAGTTCTCTGCCACGACTGCAAACAAAAACACAGCACATAGACACACGCCAAACTAACTTGACACGAAAGACTTGACAGGACAACAGGCTCACATGGCTACCAGCCAGCTAGGGCGTTTCTAAGTTGAGACTAATTGTAGCTTTCTTAGTGTTTGTTATTGAGGTTGTTTGTTCCAGAAAAGATCGACAATATATGCAAGATAAAACTACCAACGCGTGTTTATTACCTGTGAATTTGTCCGTCAGGTTGTAATATTCATATTCATCGTAATATTTTTCTTCAAAACTGGTTGGCTCCAGGTTCTTTGGGTCGACGAAGCTCATGTCTGTTTCTCTGAGCACTTCACAAAAAAGTCGATCGAAAAAGTTTGTCAAAGTTTAAAAACTGTCAAAACTCTGGAGAGAGAGTGGCTTTTCCTCTGCACAGAACACAAGACTGTTGTTGTGTTTGACTGGACTTGACCGCGTGTTTTTATAGCAACAGCCGCTCCGCCTCCACAGCCCCGCCCCCCCTCTCTCTGCTGCACACAACACGAGTTGCGTCAGTTTGTTTATAGCTACACGTTGAATCAAACCCAGCCCAAAATGTCACAGGAGCTGAGGTCAGCAGCACGGCCTGTTTGTTTACACTGTGTTTTCCTCTGTAGGTCTACATCAGGGATTTTCTTTCTTTTTTTGATCATCATTTTATTGATTCAAAATGTTTTAACATAAAAGAAGAAAAACATAAGAAACACAAACATCTACAATAGTAAACACACAAAATACAAAATACACACACAAATTCACTCATCACATAACACCCCCCCCCCCCAACCCTCACATATAAATGGCCCACAGTAGGCTACTATGTGATTAACATCAACAAACGGATAGTCTCCAACCAAGAAAAGACACACGGAACCTATCATGGCGATGCCCGTGGCACCCACGCATGGCTTCAATGAATGTAAGCTATTCCATGATGTCATATTTTCTACTTTAGCACCATGCATGTATGACATCTCCGTCACAACCAGGTCCACTGCTGAAGACAGGCCCGGTTCTACGGGGGTGCACCCTTATTTTAATTGTCTGCATGCTCAGTTGAAAAGTAAAAAAAAATAATAAAAAAAAATGCTGCAGCTGCACACTTACTGTTTAAACTTGAATTATAATTGTTGTTTTCTTTGTTCTTTGATGTGAATTTATGGCTTTTTGGCACCTATATGTAACCTTTTAAGGTTGAGATAATTGTATTATCATTATATGGTCCAAATATTTCAGTAAAGCACTTGAAACACTTGAAATATTCTAGCTTTGGTGGTATCATTCTACTTGAAATGATGGTAAAATGTATTATTTTTAGTAAAATAACGGCCTTCGGCCGGGCATCTGCACCCCTTCCTATCTAGGATGCATCCCTAGTCATCTTGTTCTGGAACCGGCCCTGGCTGAAGATACCTAGCCTAGGTAAACCCAGCCCCCACGTGATCTGCTCTCAGAGTTCCCAGTCACTGTAGTGACTGAGAACAGGTCTGAGAGCAGGTCACGTGGAGGCTGGGTTCACCCAGGCTAGAAGATACCCATTGTACCAAAGGGAGAGCGTGAGGAGCCATCCATCCCTGAGCTGTGAGGCCCAGCAACAGCCAAACATCAGGGCTTTTCAAAGTCTGAGACTGTGGCCGTGGGCCTCTCCCCAGACAAAGCTTGGAAAAAGGAGGCCCCTCAAGCTTAGGTTGAGCTTAGGTTGAGCGTTGCTTCGGCGTATGGTGCGAACGGGCACTGACAGCCCGTTCACACCATACGCCGAAGCAACGCTCAACCTAAGTTCAACCGACGTTGAACCCACATGTTTCATTTTGGCGTCCTTGTTAACAGGCGAAGCCGTCCACACCAGCCACGCGCGTGCCATGCTCAAGGCACGCTCAAACGATTGTTCAGGATTCACTCCTATTTTCCAAGCGTGAAGCTGCCAGGCATGAAGTCAATGGGAGTTGTGGGCGGGTTCAAGGCTCGCCGAGCGAGGCACTGAGGAAAAGAAGGCTTCTTTTGTGACCGCCGACCGGTTAAGCGTCAGCTCATCTTGAGCCTGCCTTAAGCTTCAGCTCATCTTGAGCCTGCCTTAAGCTTCAGTTCTGCTTATGTTAAGCGCCAGGTGTGAACAAAGGCTTAGACCACAGGTGGGACTCAGGTCAGATGTGAGTGACAGTTTTAATTGCTTGTGACTTGATGCATGAAGAGAAGACTTGACTTGACTTGACTTGACTTGACTTGACTTGACTTGGTTCTGATGACTTGAGACGCTTGGGACTTGAATCTGACAACTGAATATATAAATATATATATATATATATATATATATATATATATATATAGACGCTTGGGACTTGAATCTGACAACTGAATATATAAATATATATATATTCAGTTGTCAGATTCAAGTCCCAAGCGTCTCAAGTCATCAGAACCCAAATCAAGTCAAGGCAAGTCAAGTCAAGTCAAGTCTTCTCTTCATGCATCAAGTCACAAGCAATTAAAACTGTGACTCACATCAACTTCAATAAATTCAAATGATTAAATTTACTGAAGTTGAAACTGATAATAGAAATCAAACTCATGATGCTCTTACCAAGTTGTTTATTCTATTAAAACCACTTTGCACAAGTCCACATATTTCCTTTTCTTTAGGGTCTTAAATTGATACAGGACTCTTGATTTAACTTGGTTTTCTGCACTTACAGTAGACTTGAGACTTGACTTGACACTTGTGGCTGACTTGGGACTTGAGCAAAACAGATGTGTGTGTGTGTGTGTGTGTGTAGCCTATATTCAGATCAGTGTGAGGTCTCTTGTTGCTAACTAACCTACTTTTCACACCACGTCTCGGAGGTCTGGCCTTCAGCTCTATCTGAAGCAGATTAGATTAGGCTGATATTGTTGGTCTCTTCTTATCAGCAGCTGCAGCTCACGGCTCACGTTTCTCATGTTCACCGTGCGACCATGACCTCATTCCCTGCCTGCCAAAACCACACAACCCTGTGTGTGTCGGGGTTAAACTACACAACCCTGTGCATGTCGGGGTTAAACTACACAACCCTGTGCGTGTCGGGGTTAAACTACACAACCCTGTGCGTGTCGGGGTTAAACTACACAACCCTGTGTGTGTCGGGGTTAAACTACACAACCCTGTGCGTGTCGGGGTTAAACTACACAACCCTGTGCGTGTCGGGGGTTAAACCACACAACCCTGTGCGTGTCGGGGGTTAAACCACACAACCCTGTGTGTGTCGGGGGTTAAACCACACAACCCTGTGTGTGTCGGGGGTTAAACCACACAACCCTGTGTGTGTCGGGGGTTAAACCACACAACCCTGTGTGTGTCGGGGTTAAACCACACAACCCTGTGCGTGTCGGGGGTTAAACTACACAACCCTGTGTGTGTCGGGGGTTAAACTACACAACCCTGTGTGTGTCGGGGGTTAAACTACACAACCCTGTGTGTGTCGGGGTTAAACCACACAACCCTGTGTGTGTCGGGGGTTAAACCACACAACCCTGTGTGTGTCGGGGGTTAAACTACACAACCCTGTGCGTGTCAGGGTTAAACCACACAACCCTGTGTGTGTCGGGGTTAAACTACACAACCCTGTGTGTGTCGGGGTTAAACTACACAACCCTGTGTGTGTCGGGGGTTAAACTACACAACACTGTGTGTGTCGGGGGTTAAACCTCACAACCCTGTGTGTGTCGGGGTTAAACTACACAACCCTGTGCGTGTCGGGGGTTGAACCACACAACCCTGTGTGTGTCGGGGTTAAACCACACAACCCTGTGCGTGTCGGGGGTTAAACCACACAACCCTGTGTGTGTCGGGGGTTAAACCACACAACCCTGTGCGTGTCAGGGTTAAACCACACAACCCTGTGTGTGTCGGGGTTAAACTACACAACCCTGTGTGTGTCGGGGGTTAAACTACACAACCCTGTGTGTGTCGGGGGTTAAACCTCACAACCCTGTGCGTGTCAGGGTTAAACCTCACAACCCTGTGTGTGTCGGGGGTTAAACCTCACAACCCTGTGCGTGTCGGGGGTTAAACCTCACAACCCTGTGTGTGTCGGGGGTTAAACCTCACAACCCTGTGCGTGTCAGGGTTAAACCTCACAACCCTGTGTGTGTCGGGGGTTAAACCACACAACCCTGTGTGTGTCAGGGTTAAACCACACAACCCTGTGCGTGTCGGGGTTAAACCACACAACCCTGTGTGCGTCGGGGGTTAAACCACACAACCCTGTGTGTGTCGGGGGTTAAACCACACAACCCTGTGTGTGTCGGGGGTTAAACCACACAACCCTGTGTGTGTCGGGGTTAAACCACACAACCCTGTGCGTGTCGGGGGTTAAACCACACAACCCTGTGCGTGTCGGGGTTAAACCACACAACCCTGTGTGTGTCAGGGGTTAAACCACACAACCCTGTGCGTGTCGGGGTTAAACCACACAACCCTGTGCGTGTCGGGGTTAAACCACACAACCCTGTGTGTGTCGGGGGTTAAACCACACAACCCTGTGTGTGTCGGGGTTAAACCACACAACCCTGTGCGTGTCGGGGGTTAAACCACACAACCCTGTGTGTGTCGGGGGTTAAACTACACAACCCTGTGTGTGTCGGGGTTAAACCTCACAACCCTGTGCGTGTCGGGGGTTAAACCACACAACCCTGTGCGTGTCAGGGTTAAACCACACAACCCTGTGCGTGTCGGGGGTTAAACCACACAACCCTGTGCGTGTCAGGGTTAAACCACACAACCCTGTGTGTGTCGGGGTTAAACTACACAACCCTGTGTGTGTCGGGGGTTAAACTACACAACCCTGTGTGTGTCGGGGGTTAAACCTCACAACCCAACACAGTCTCACAGAAAATTGTATAATACCAACGATATGGACCAACGTTGCTATTTTACAATTTCGGCTCGAAAATTGTAAAATAGTAACGTTCTGAGATTTTAGGGTTAGGATTAGAGTAGGGGGAGGGGTTAGAAACAGAAAATCTCCGTAAAACACGCCCAAACCACGCCCACCGCTGTAGACACATACGTTCCCATTTTACAATTTCTTAGCCGACATTGTAAAATACCAACGTTTGTCCACAAACGTTGCTATTTTACAATTTTTTTGGAGATCGGGTTGCACAACCCTGTGCGTGTCAGGGTTAAACCTCACAACCCTGTGTGTGTCGGGGGTTAAACCTCACAACCCTGTGTGTGTCAGGGTTAAACCTCACAACCCTGTGTGTGTCGGGGGTTAAACCTCACAACCCTGTGCGTGTCAGGGTTAAACCTCACAACCCTGTGTGTGTCGGGGGTTAAACCACACAACCCTGTGTGTGTCAGGGTTAAACCACACAACCCTGTGCGTGTCGGGGTTAAACCACACAACCCTGTGTGCGTCGGGGGTTAAACCACACAACCCTGTGTGTGTCGGGGGTTAAACCACACAACCCTGTGTGTGTCGGGGGTTAAACTACACAACCCTGTGTGTGTCGGGGTTAAACCACACAACCCTGTGCGTGTCGGGGTTAAACCTCACAACCCTGTGTGTGTCGGGGTTAAACCACACAACCCTGTGTGTGTCGGGGGTTAAACCACACAACCCTGTGTGTGTCGGGGTTAAACCACACAACCCTGTGCGTGTCGGGGTTAAACCTCACAACCCTGTGTGTGTCGGGGGTTAAACCACACAACCCTGTGTGTGTCCGGGGTTAAACTACACAACCCTGTGTGTGTCGGGGGTTAAACCACACAACCCTGTGTGTGTCGGGGGTTAAACCACACAACCCTGTGTGTGTCGGGGGTTAAACCACACTACCCTGTGGGTGTCAGGGTTAAACCACACAACCCTGTGGGTGTCAGGGTTAAACTACACAACCCTGTGCGTGTCAGGGTTAAACCACACAACCCTGTGTGTGTCGGGGTTAAACTACACAACCCTGTGTGTGTCGGGGTTAAACCACACAACCCTGTGCGTGTCGGGGTTAAACCACACAACCCTGTGTGTGTCAGGGTTAAACTACACAACCCTGTGTGTGTCGGGGTTAAACCACACAACCCTGTGCGTGTCAGGGTTAAACCACACAACCCTGTGTGTGTCGGGGGTTAAACCACACAACCCTGTGTGTGTCAGGGTTAAACCACACAACCCTGTGTGTGTCTGGGGTTAAACCACACAACCCTGTGTGTGTCGGGGGTTAAACCACACAACCCTGTGTGTGTCGGGGGTTAAACCTCACAATCCTGTGTGTGTCGGGGGTTAAACCACACAACCCTGTGTGTGTCGGGGGTTAAACCACACAACCCTGTGCGTGTCGGGGTTAAACCACACAACCCTGTGTGTGTCGGGGGTTAAACCTCACAACCCTGTGTGTGTCGGGGGTTAAACTACACAACCCTGTGTGTGTCGGGGGTTAAACCACACAACCCTGTGTGTGTCGGGGGTTAAACCACACAACCCTGGGTGTGTCGGGGGTTAAACCTCACAACCCTGTGTGTGTCGGGGTTAAACCTCACAACCCTGTGTGTGTTGAGGTTAAACCTCACAACCCACACAAGCACCCATATTTCACGTAAGGCATCATGGCAGCTAGAAATAAGGTGGATAGTTTGCTGTTTAACAAAATGACATCTTTTCAAGTCAACTTCTCAGGGCTTGTGGAGACATGGATTACGCCATGTGAGCAGTATGGAAGCATTTCATGTTTTTTGTTCATTTGTTTGTTTCTATTTACGTTTTTGCCTGTGACCCTGTTCACACTCAGCAGACAGTCTGTTCACACTCAGCAGACAGTCTGTTCACACTCAGCAGACAGTCTGTTCACACTCAGCAGACAGCCTGTTCACACTCAGCAGACAGTCTGTTCACACTCAGCAGACAGTCTGTTCACACTCAGCAGACAGTCTGTTCACACTCAGCAGACAGCCTGTTCACACTCAGCAGACAGCCTGTCTACACTCAGCAGACAGCCTGTTCACACTCAGCAGACAGCCTGTTCACACTCAGCAGACAGCCTGTTCACACTCAGCAGACAGTCTGTTCACACTCAGCAGACAGCCTGTTCACACTCAGCAGACAGCCTGTCTACACTCAGCAGACAGCCTGTTCACACTCAGCAGACAGTCTGTTCACACTCAGCAGACAGGCTGTTCACACTCAGCAGACAGGCTGTTCACACTCAGCAGACAGGCTGTTCACACTCAGCAGACAGTCTGTTCACACTCAGCAGACAGGCTGTTCACACTCAGCAGACAGCCTGTTCACACTCAGCACACAGCCTGTTCACACTCAGCAGACAGGCTGTTCACACTCAGCACACAGCTCTAGTTGCCTGATGTGACCCGTCTCCATTTCTCCAAACTGGGAACACGTGGGCTACATTCTACTGCATGTGACTGTGTTGGCGAGTACCTCATACAACCCACATCAAAAAATCACAACTATCCCTTTAAACTCTCCAAGTCATTTTTCTCCATGCAGTGTGAGGTCAGCTGACCTGTGTGAGGTCAGCTGACCTGTGTGCAGGGCTCATGGAAACATCCCGTCACGCTCCCTGACTGCTCAGCTCACTCCTCCTCCAGTCACTATGTCATTACAGGGCTGTGTCACAATGTTTCCAATGTCAACATATACAGCACAAGTTACATCATGTTGTTTTCCCATTATATATATATATATATACAGTATATATATACACAGTAGTGTTTTATTACTGTAAAATGTATTTACAGTATCTGTTTTTTTTACTGCGTTTCTTTTCACAGTGCCAATTTCTCTATTGTAAAGTCTGTTTACAATATATTTTCTGCAGTAGTCCTTTACTACTGTGATTTTCTACAGTAAAATATTTTTTTACTGGAATATACAGTGTATTATTGTAAAAACTATGTACGGTAGTAAAATGTGCATAACAGTAAATTACTGCGCTTTTTTTTACAGTGTATACAGTGTATATATTTAACATGTATACTACATGTTAAATTCCATCCATTGCAGGGGGCAGTCATTTCCAAATTTTCCAAATGAAAAGAATCTAGTGTGAACTCTGCTTTGTCCTCTCTCCTGTTAGAATCTAGTGTGAACTCTGCTTTGTCCTCTCTCCTGTTACAATCCAGTGTGAACTCTGCTTTGTCCTCTCTCCTGTTAGAATCCAGTGTGAACTCTGCTTTGTCCTCTCTCCTGTTACAATCTAGTGTGAACTCTGCTTTGTCCTCTCTCCTGTTAGAATCTAGTGTGAACTCTGCTTTGTCCTCTCTCCTGTTAGAATCTAGTGTGAACTCTGCTTTGTCCTCTCTCCTGTTACAATCTAGTGTGAACTCTGCTTTGTCCTCTCTCCTGTTAGAATCTAGTGTGAACTCTGCTTTGTCCTCTCTCCTGTTACAATCTAGTGTGAACTCTGCTTTGTCCTCTCTCCTGTTAGAATCTAGTGTGAACTCTGCTTTGTCCTCTCTCCTGTTAGAATCTAGTGTGAACTCTGCTTTGTCCTCTCTCCTGTTAGAATCTAGTGTGAACTCTGCTTTGTCCTCTCTCCTGTTACAATCTAGTGTGAACTCTGCTTTGTCCTCTCTCCTGTTACAATCCAGTGTGAACTCTGCTTTGTCCTCTCTCCTGTTAGAATCTAGTGTGAACTCTGCTTTGTCCTCTCTCCTGTTACAATCCAGTGTGAACTCTGCTTTGTCCTCTCTCCTGTTAGAATCTAGTGTGAACTCTGCTTTGTCCTCTCTCCTGTTAGAATCTAGTGTGAACTCTGCTTTGTCCTCTCTCCTGTTACAATCCAGTGTGAACTCTGCTTTGTCCTCTCTCCTGTTAGAATCTAGTGTGAACTCTGCTCTGTCCTCTCTCCTGTTACAATCTAGTGTGAACTCTGCTCTGTCCTCTCTCCTGTTACAATCTAGTGTGAACTCTGCTTTGTCCTCTCTCCTGTTAGAATCTAGTGTGAACTCTGCTTTGTCCTCTCTCCTGTTAGAATCTAGTGTGAACTCTGCTTTGTCCTCTCTCCTGTTAGAATCCAGTGTGAACTCTGCTTTGTCCTCTCTCCTGTTAGAATCCAGTGTGAACTCTGCTTTGTCCTCTCTCCTGTTAGAATCCAGTGTGAACTCTGCTTTGTCCTCTCTCCTGTTAGAATCCAGTGTGAACTCTGCTTTGTCCTCTCTCCTGTTAGAATCCAGTGTGAACTCTGCTTTGTCCTCTCTCCTGTTACAATCCAGTGTGAACTCTGCTTTGTCCTCTCTCCTGTTAGAATCTAGTGTGAACTCTGCTTTGTCCTCTCTCCTGTTACAATCCAGTGTGAACTCTGCTTTGTCCTCTCTCCTGTTAGAATCTAGTGTGAACTCTGCTTTGTCCTCTCTCCTGTTAGAATCCAGTGTGAACTCTGCTTTGTCCTCTCTCCTGTTACAATCCAGTGTGAACTCTGCTTTGTCCTCTCTCCTGTTACAATCCAGTGTGAACTCTGCTTTGTCCTCTCTCCTGTTAGAATCTAGTGTGAACTCTGCTTTGTCCTCTCTCCTGTTAGAATCTAGTGTGAACTCTGCTTTGTCCTCTCTCCTGTTACAATCCAGTGTGAACTCTGCTTTGTCCTCTCTCCTGTTACAATCCAGTGTGAACTCTGCTTTGTCCTCTCTCCTGTTACAATCCAGTGTGAACTCTGCTTTGTCCTCTCTCCTGTTACAAACCAGTGTGAACTCTGCTTTGTCCTCTCTCCTGTTACAATCTAGTGTGAACTCTGCTTTGTCCTCTCTCCTGTTACAATCCAGTGTGAACTCTGCTTTGTCCTCTCCTGTTACAATCTAGTGTGAACTCTGCTTTGTCCTCTCTCCTGTTACAATCCAGTGTGAACTCTGCTTTGTCCTCTCTCCTGTTACAATCCAGTGTGAACTCTGCTTTGTCCTCTCTCCTGTTACAATCCAGTGTGAACTCTGCTTTGTCCTCTCTCCTGTTACAATCTAGTGTGAACTCTGCTTTGTCCTCTCCTGTCTCTCCTGTTACAATCCAGTGGAAAATATCACAGCTGTTCTATTTTCAAAAAAAGAAAAGAAAAAAGAAGAACTGGGTAACTGAGTCCAGTAAATGTTCACACCGGTGCTTTTACTTCTGCTTAAGTCAAATATCAGCAAAGTAACAGCGCTTCAACTTGAGCAGGACACTACTCTTCCCACTGTTGATCTTGGTTTGGGGTTTGTCTCTAAGATCTTTGTCTCCTAGATCAGGAGCTGGAAAAAGTGACTTGAGCCAAAAGTCTGGATTGGAACATTCCATGAAGCTCCTTAGCTGTGAGTCATCATCAGTCTGTTAAACAGACTCTGCTCCTGACCCATAAACACAAACCACCCAGTCACTATACTGCCAAATCAAAACCGCAGTAACTACAATTTTGGTCAAAATTGAGTTATTATTGAAATTGAACTTTTAGATATCTGTTTTTATCATGTGACAAATTTTCTAAGTTCAGTCTTGCTCTATATTTGAGAAAACAGAGTATAAAAGTTGCAGTAACTACGAAATCCAACCAAAAACCAGACAAAACTGCAGTAACTACACTTACTGCAGTTTGATTTGCTTTCACAGAGCTTCAGCTGGACTTAAACAGAGATAAACGCAGTAACTACACTTTGAGGTGTAGTTACTGCGGTTCAGACTGGTTTTTGGTTGGATTTTGTAGTTACTGCAATTTTCCCGCTCTTTCCATACCAAAGCCCAACATATCAATCACTTATAATGGCACAATCTGTTTAGTTAATCCAGTCAATTCCCAATATGAGAGCGCACCGACAGCTGTCCAAATTGTTAATGAATGAGTCTTCAGTGTCTTTAAAATCGTAAATGCTGTATTCCTAGCTAATAATCCATAAGAGATCATCCAATAAAGAAGGGAATTGTGTTCTCCACTGGGAAGTGTTAATCTGGCTGTAGATAGTGATAATTGTTTGGTATCACTACCTAGCTCATCAGGACAATCTTTTTAATTGCTGCATAAATTATCAGCATTCAGACTCAGTCTGTAATTCATTTTATTCAAAATAATTGTAATATGCTATGTAATATACTGTATATGTTATTGTATGAAATATCAATCTGAAAAGCTGATCTGATTTGTAAAGAAAACCTGTTCTAAATTAAGATAATAAAACAACTGTGCTCATTAATTGTGTCAGAATGATGACCAAAAAGCAACACCAGTGGTGAAGATTACATCAACTGACTTCAGGATTCCCTGAATTTATTTGTTACTCATCCATTTAAATGTTTTAAACATGTAAACAATAAAACAATTAAATATAGATATGATGTGGTATCGAAATCAAAACCGATTACATTTGTCTCATGAAAAACAAGACAGGAGAAGCACATTAGATTGTAGTTACTGCACTTTTCCCTTGTACTACCTACACATCTGTTTAAGGTAATACACAGACAGAGTGCCGTATCTGCATTTGTGGGGTCATAGGTCAAGTAATTGATAATTGTTTTGACCCCAAAAAAGACTTTAACCTATACATATTTAATAAGCGCAGATATTTAATATCTCATTTGGCTGGACAGTAAAAAAACTTTAAAGCCATTTTTCTCAGTTTCAGTGTTGGCGTAGTTACTGCGGTTATGATTTGTACCGTATCTCTCTCTCCTTTTATATTGCCCTAGTCCTCACATTGAATCTGTCATTAAAAAAGTAAATTGCAGCCTGAGAATCCTCTATCGTTCTATTAATTGTTTCACTCTCCAGGTAAGAAAACAAATTATCTCTCAACTTGTACTTCCAATAATTGATTACGCCGATATTGTTTATCAGAACACCTTAGATTTGTCACGCCCTCAGTCTCAACTGGCCCCTAGGCTTTCCCTCTCTTTTTGTGTTGTGTGTGTGTGGTGCTGATTGCAGGAGATTGGACCCTGGTGTGCTGGAGTGGAGGCCTCGCCTGCACAGCTGCCGGCTATGTCAATCAGCCTACAGCCTGGCTACATATACTCCAGCCAGACATCCAGTCTTCGCCGGATTATAGACAATGCTAAGTCAGTCGTGTAAACACGCTAAGTTCTCATTCAGTCTTGCTCCTTTGTTCCGTGCTTGTGCTAACCACCTCTTCATCTCCATGCCCAGGATCTCCTGCCTGCCTGTCTACCAGCATGCCACAGCCGATGGACTCCTGCTCTGACCAGGCCTGCCAGCCTCTACCACCAGCCACACCGAACCTTTAATTAAAAACTCTTTGTTACATCTTCAACTGCCTTGCCTGCTTCTCTGCTCAAAAGCCACCTATTATACCGGGTCTTAACAAGATTCTTACGTGCGTCCTCTCAAAGTAGTGTTCAACAGTCTGTGCAGATTAATTTTAAGATGCCCATATCGTACCCACCATTGCACTATGTATCTTTTACTTAACTGGCTATCTCCTGACTCTAGAAGACATTTTCACTGGCTGCAATTTATTTTTAAATGTATCTATTTCAAATATCCATCTTACCTAAAACAGTATCTAGTCCCCTTCAATTCTTCATACCCACTTAGACACACTCAGTATCCTTCATTTGTTATTCCCAAAACTCACAAGCAAATCGGTCGTAGGGCATTCCACTTCAAAGCCCCATCCGATTGGAATAATCTACCAAATTCTCTTCGCTCTATCACTTCTCTGTTCATTTTCAGGAATGCATTATCTGCTCATCTAAAAACGATTTGTTCTTGCTTCTAACTGTATTGATTCTTGTAAATTGTACTGAGAGGGTGTGTGTGTGTGTGTGTGTGTGTGTGTTTATGTGTACCTGTAAATCTATTTTGTTGTACTATTGATGCATTCATGTTCCTGTAGGTCCGCCTCTAAAACGAGATGATCCATCTCAAGGGGTTTTCCTTCAATAAAGTTCAATATTTAGTCGGTCAAACTCGAGTTCCAGGATGTTTCTTCCAGGTCATGTGACTCTACTTGTCATGTGCCAGTCTTGTCTTTGACTTTGTGTTTTGTCTTAGTGTGTTTTGTCTTAGTGTGTTTTGTCTTAGTGTGTTTTGTTTGAAGTGTGTTTTGTCTTAGTGTGTTTTCATATCTTTGCCTTCGTCCGCCCCCCCTCACATGTGGCTCTGCATAGTCAATATTTGCTCAAACATCAGCTTGTGTCTAAGCTGCAACAGTGTGTCCTCAATACTCCCTGTATACCTGCACACACACACACGCACGCGCACACGCACACACACACACACACACACACACACACACACACACACACACCTGAAGATAAGCTAACAGTGTAGGTGTCTGCCAGGTTTATGACCTTATTTTGTGTCTGCACTGTTGAATATTAACTCCAACTGTATCACCATGTACTGTAAACATTCCTTCCTTGCCTGACCCCCCCCCCCCCCCCCACACACACACACACATTATCCCTTGATCAAAGTTCCTTTTTAACCATTTTCAAGCCACATTATTGGTCCATTTATGATGATCAATATGTTTCTACACGCTGCATTTCGGACCATATTTGGTGTTCTTGCATCTAGACACATGACTCAGCAGAAAACAGCTTTCTATCCAGTTGTGTTGCGAGCTTTATGTGGAGACCTGCTGTTTAAATGTGTATCTGTATCCAGAGAAGTGTTTCAGATACAGCTCGCATTTTAATGCCAGGTGTAAATGGGCTCTTTGACCTGATGTAAAAAACAAAGTTACAGGTTCAGAGCTGCACGTGTCGACACTGGGCAGAGAAAAGGCCAAGTTCATAACACAGCAGTTAATCATTACTATCTGGGATGTTTCCTCTGTTGTTATAACGCAGCAGTTAATCATTACTATCTGGGATGTTTTGTCTGTTGTTATAACACAGCAGTTAATCATTACTATCTGGGATGTTTTGTCTGTTGTTATAACACAGCAGTTAATCATTACTATCTGGGATGTTTTGTCTGTTGTTATAACACAGCAGTTAATACTACCTGGGATGTTTTGTCTGTTGTTATAACGCAGCAGTTAATACTACCTGGGATGTTTTGTCTGTTGTTATAACGCAGCAGTTAATACTACCTGGGATGTTTTGTCTGTTGTTATAACGCAGCAGTTAAACATTACTACCAGTACCTGGGATGTTCTGTCTGTTGCTATAACACAGCAGTTAATCATTGCTATCTGGGATGTTTTGTTATAACACAGCAGTTAAACATTACTACCAGTACCTGGGATGTTTTATCTGTTGTTATAACGCAGCAGTTAATACTACCTGGGATGTTTTGTCTGTTGTTATAACGCAGCAGTTAATACTACCTGGGATGTTTTGTCTGTTGTTATAACGCAGCAGTTAATACTACCTGGGATGTTTTGTCTGTTGTTGACTGCGTAGTTGGATGCCAAAGCCGGCCTGTAGCTACAGGATCCTCTCGGCCCACCTGGTAATGGGCCTTTTTCCACAGCTGTCATTTTGTGTCAAAAAGGCAGGCTAAACACAGGTGCAACTCATTAATTAAGGCCCCAGCACTGGAACACCTAAATGGACTGGAAGTTGGAAACCCTAATTAATGTTTTGGTGCACCTGTAGGGAGCGTACCTATGTTCCCCGGGTCCTATATTCCCCGGGTCCTATGTTCCCCGTTTTTGTGGGACCGGGGAACATAGAACCCTTTCTATGAAAAAGGGTCCTATGTTCCCCGCTTTTCCCAAATAGGGTCCTATGTTCCCCGCTATGTTCCCTGGTCCGATGTTTCTCCCGAAATGCCAAAAACAGCCTACCTCATATGATCGCGTGATTCAATCAATGCATATGGGCGCAGACAACACTCTCAAACATTTGGAAAGGGCCTGCCGACTAGGTCATTTTTATTTATTTATTTAAAGTTATAATTTACTGCGGTCAAAAAAACGTTTTCTCCTGCAGCGCAGGGAGAGACAAAAGATCCAGACACCTGAGTCGGGGCGGACATTAAATCATATGTTACCCTGCTGCAAGTAAACATTATTATTCTAAGAAATAGTATTTTTCTCCTCTTAGCCTACATGTGTTAATGCTTGTAAGCCCCGCTGTTGCGGGCATGTAGGCTATGTTAAAGCATACAATGTCAAGCTTTATTGGGTTTAAAGGCCCAATAAAAGGGAAAAGCGGGGAACATAGGACCCTTTTTCATAGAAAGGGTTCTATGTTCCCCGGTCCCACAAAAACGGGGAACATAGGACCCGGGGAACATAGGACCCGGGGAACATAGGGATGACCCCCACCTGTATTACTTCCTGCCTTGTAGACACAAAATGGCTGCTGTGAAAAAGGCATATTGATGTGTGAACAGGACAGTATATTACTATAAAAAATACATCACATTTATTTTTTATTTAATCCAGGTTTAGTATTTATTTTCACCTCTGTTCTTTGTATATCACGACCCCAAAAGCATTGAAGCGCTTATTCTCTTATTTTGAAAGTTTTGACCGGAAACCATGTTGTTTTTTGTGTCTGGTTTGACGCTAGTCAACGGAAGCTAAGCTAATCTGTGTATGTAGCTAGCCGACAATAAAACCAAACTTGCACGGTAGGCGACTTCATATAATATATTTAGAAACAGATAAAGCAGATTATATAACTGGACTTGTCACAGATTAAATGCATAGCTAAGTTGCCTGGCAGGCATGTGATTTTGGATCCAGTTAGCTAAGCAAGCTAACAAACCTCCGCTAAACAGAACGTTGGCGCTTGGCTTGCTAACATACTAGTTAGCATGTTAGAATAACATAGCCTAGCCCAGCCTAGGTTAGCTTGTTTAGCTACTTCGAACTTTAAGGCCAGCTGCCTGAGGCTTACATTTCCACTGCATCTATAGCCCAGAGAACATCAAAACAAACTACATTCAAGCATTTGTCATTTTATGTGTCGTTGCCTAGCAACAAACACACAGTTAGAAGAACACGACTTAAGACCTTATCCATGAACTACTCTTCAATTCGGCATACATCCAACACACTAATATGACGTTATTTCAGTAGAATATCTACATTTTAGGCTAAATTCATTTGACTGTTATTAATAAGCAAGGCAACTTTAAACAGGACAGGTTTTTTGGATCTGGTTTCGGCACTACATGCGTTTATGAGTTAACAGGAGTGCCAAAACAAAGCTGTCTTGTCTACCTCCTACTGTAGCTCCAGACATGTCAGCTGATACCAAGATTGCCGAGCTCCTGACAGAGCTGCATCAACTCATCAAACAGACCCAGGTGAGCGACACTGATGGAGAAGTTTCATCCACTTCCCCAAGTACTCGATGCATTCAAGTCAACCAAATACTAAGATGCATTCAAGTCAACCAAATACTAAGCCAGAGGTGTCACACTCAATTTCATCTTGGGCCACATCAGCATTAAGGTTGCCCGTAGTATCACAATATAAATGTATCTATGTGTTATGATATTTCATATTGCCTCTGATCTGATTGTTTTTGTGGTAATACTTAATACTTAATAATTAGCTTTGAAAGCAGAATTATAGGGAAAACAATAGCAAACAGACAACTAGTAGCCTACAACTATTATTCAATTTAACAATTGCTATTTTTAACCCCAAGTTGTATTCTTTATAGCTCTCACGGGCTGCATAAAATGAGGTGCCAGCAGTGTTGCCAGATGGCAAATGTTGAATTATCGTACCAGAGGGTCAAAATTATCGTTTTTGGAGTGAAATTATCGTACGCGATTAGTGATAGACGTAGGATTCGACTGAGTGTCACAAAATGATGAAATTATCGTACATTTGGGGGATTTTGGGATTATTGATCGTACATCGTACAGAGGTCGAAATGATCGTACAAATACGCAGGCCTTGAGTTTGACACATGGCTGTCTCTGTTTCAGGAGGAGAGGTCACGCAGTGAACACAATCTGCTCAACATCCAGAAAACACATGAAAGGATGCAGACAGAAAACAAAAGTCAGTTGGCATAATTGTTTACACTCTTTACCATCTCTCCAAACACTGTGTGAGGGACAGAACATGTCTCTCTCTCTCACACACACTCTCTTTTCACTTATAGCTATTTAAATGTGTGTGTATAATCTAGGCCTAAATCTCACTCCTGGTAGTTTCTCCATAGCCGTTTTCCCACATGCGTACCGGAAAATTACCTGTAAGTCAATATCGGACATTTCCCTTCACACTTCGGCTCTCGCATGTGGGAATATAGCAGCGAAATTGCCTGTATGTTGGGGGGCGAGGCGGCACTGCAGAGCGGGTGGGGAGTGACGTGTCGGCAAAACTCTGATGGTGAAATTAGTTTGCTTGTTTATCCGTTCACCTGCGTCGCATTGAAGCACTTTTTACAGACTGGCTTCGTTTGATGTGTCCGGGCTTGCCTTCGCTGTCGGCAACGTAAGCAAAATACTTCCACATTTCGCTTCGTGCATTTGCTGTGTCCCTGTCGGGCTGCTGACTGAAGGAGGAGGAGGACTGTGGCCAGAGAGCGAGCAGGCAGCAGAGAGGGGAGAGGGGAAAATCAGCACGCCCACACATGAAGCTGACATACCGCTCTTATTATCACAAGATCATTTCGCCAGTTTGCTTTAATGTGCGCGAATGATTAGATTATGCCCGCTGGAACATTAAGCAACGTGTGTACACCTCGCCCATGCCGGCAAATGACTGGACCCGTTCTACACTTGCGCCCGTTATCGCGCATACCGCTCTTCTGACTGGCTCGAAACTGGTGAAATGTCCGCGATGACGGGGTCGCGCTTATACCGGAACAACAACTTTCACACATGCAGGCATTAGACCACGTTCCGGTTATTTAGCGGTACAAAGCGCATGTGGGAAAACAGCTCATGAGTATCGATACAAAAAAGAGAGAAGAAACTGATACGATACTCATTTGCAGCAGTATCGATCCCAGCAGTGCTTTCATGGGAAGGTATTGATGACTATCGATATTTTCCTGGGTATTGGATATCAAAGTTAGAAATTCTAGTATCGTGACAAGTACCCTAGCTTCTCCTGGGCTCACCAGATTGTGACAGAGATCCCCCAACGTGGAAAGAGGACATTTCCCACAACACAAAATTTCTGTCTAAGTACCACTACGTACCAAACCACATTTCCCAGGGACTGCTTCCACTGCGTATACCAACCCCCCCCCCCCCACACACACACACACACACACAATAAGGCTACTAGCTGGTTCAGAACGGACACACACACACACCTGCCAACATTAGGCTGTGAAAAAGAGGACCCTTTTGGAGGAAAAAAAATCCTCTCTGCAAATTTTAGCCTACATTTGGAGTGTTATTGGTAGTTATTGGTACAAACTAACATCACATAGTTGGTACAAATCGATTCCTTAGGTCTTGTAGTTTCACATGATACCAGAAACTTCACTCTGGCTTTAAAACTGAGCCTGCTGCAGCCTCTGAAAGTAAATGTTCAAAATTGTGATATTTCCCAAATATCAATATTAATATATTTCAGAAAATCGGCCAAATCCTGTTACTCTTCAGGGTTAATGTGTAAAAACTGTTGTCTGTAAAATAAAATAAAACAATTCTCTGGTGGACCACCAGGCGGAGCCCTGTGGACCACCAGTGGTCTGCAGACCACAGTTTGGGAACCAATGCATTAGAGTCTAATGATTAGACTAATAAGTCTTTGTGCTCAGTACTGAACGTATTGCAGAAATTTCTGCTTCCCCCGTTGTTACCTGTCCTGGCTGTCATGCACCTTCTTATTGAAGTTGTGCCAGAACACCTTTACCGTGCCCAGCGGTTGGACCGACTGCACATAATGACACCTAGAAAAGCATGGCACTATCTAGGTTTCCTACAACCTAAATTAAGTTTATAACCATTTTGTAACATTTGGAAATCCAATTTCAGCAAGGAAGGGTCAAAATAATAAGCTGCTTTTACTTCCTGAAGAGAGAGATCATGGCCTCTAGTACTGAAACATACAAAATGTAAAAAATATATAAATTATATATATACCAGTGTATATATATAAAAAGACATTAGGCTGTGAAAAAGAGGACCCCTTTGAAAAAGTTTTTTTCCCTCGCCAAAATTTAGCCTAATTTTGGAGTGTTATTTAGCTACCTTCCTGACAAGCTAGCATGTCATGTTTGGTACAAATCCATTCCTTAAGTCTTCTAGTTTCATATGATACCAGAAACTTCACTCTGGCTTTAAAACTGAGCCTGCTGCAGCCTCTGAAAGTAAATGTTCAAAATTGTGATGTTTCCCAAATATCGCGACATTTCCGAAAATCGGCCCAATCCGGCAACTGCTCAGGGTTAATGTGTAAAAACTGTTGTCTGTCAAAAGAAAAAGAAAAAATGCAATTGTCTGTCTTTCTTCGTGATCTAACTGCCTGGATTCCAAGAGAGCCTTTTTTGACAGCAGCACGTGCAGCAGTGTTTGTATCTTCTCTTCTCTAATACATCTGTTCATCAGCTGTATTCACCTTATGTAGAAGAGACCGTCTGGCTTGAGAGACTAACAGGAAGTGTAAACACAATCGGAAGTTCTGATTGCGTTTACACTTCCTGTGACTCATACACCTAGTCTGACTCATATGTGAGTCAAACTAGGTTTGACCAGGTGAGTCAGACTAGTTTGAGCAGGTCAAACAGGCCGGCGGTTTGAACAGGAAGTCGTGACACAATGGGTCAAGTGGGTGGGGCTACATCAGTCACACCCACAGGTAGCTATAGGTTTACCCACTGTTTTGCTGCCTCTTCCAGCCTCCCCATACTACCGCACCAAGCTGAGAGGACTGTACACCACAGCCAAAGCAGACGCCGAGGCGGAGTGCAGGTGAGCGGACAC
The DNA here is from genome assembly GCF_964638095.1 of Poromitra crassiceps. Taxonomy (NCBI): domain Eukaryota; kingdom Metazoa; phylum Chordata; class Actinopteri; order Beryciformes; family Melamphaidae; genus Poromitra; species Poromitra crassiceps. Next base: position 46,358,201 of record NC_139644.1, on the reverse strand, counting down.
CTTGTTTTCAGGCCTGACCGGGATCCGTCAGGCTGGAGTGAGGAAGTCAGGGGATGTCAGGGTCACTGGTGATTTAAATCCCCTGCAGGTGATCTGTGGTTATTACAGGGTGAACATCCCATTAGGGCTGCAACTATCGTCTATAGAGCTCAACAGTCACATGACTTTCCGTGACGTTTCGCCCCGGAAGAGAATTCCCCGTTCATTTACTCCATAGACGTTTAGAAAAATCCTTATATAACGACTTCTAAGGCTGGAACCAAGCCAATCTGTGACCTACTGAATCATGAGTGACCATAAAGCATTTCAGTTGGAGCAAAAACAAAAAATAACAATGGGGGGGGGGGGATTTTTCTAAATGTCTCTTGAGAAAATGAATGAGGAACTCTCTTGTCACGTCACTGTTGAGCTCTATTTTCCATATCGATTAATCTGTCGATCATTTTCTCGATTAATCGATTATTTGTTTGCTCTATAAAATGTTACAAAATGGTGAAAAATGTGGATCGATGTTTCCCAATGCCCAAGATGACGTCCTCAAATGTCTTGTTTTGTCTACAACCCAAAGAGATTCAGTTTACTGTCAGAGAGGAGTAAAGAAACCAGAAAATATCCACATTTTAGAAACCGGAATCAGAGAATTTTTTATTTTGTTTTCCTAAAAAATGACTAACGACTAATCGATTATCAAAATAGTTGTCGATTAATTTTGTGTTGATTGACTAATCATGAATGGTTGCAGCTCTACATCTCATCATTGAGTGATAGTTACAAGAGGAGAATAATCTTTAGTTTTTCACCAAACTCCTCCGTCAGTCTATCAGCTCCAGTACAGTCTGTGTTTGCAAATTACCATGACTTTCATTCATTGCTTACCTCCTGTCACCTCCTGTTACGCCGTCACTCAATCTCTGAATATTAACACACATTTCATTGAAATCACTCGATGTGCAGTGAATTACACAAGCTTCTCTGAATTACTAGTCCTGTCCACACGGGGCTTTAGTTTAGTAATCACAAAAACCATTCATACTTTCATTATTTCCTAGAATGTTGCAACCTGTTGCCTGAGTAAACTCCCCTCTGACATCTTGTTGGCTGGTTCTGGTTCCTCTGTGTTCACAGCATCCTGCGTCATGCTCTGGACAAAATCGCAGAGATCAAATCTTTATTGGAGGAGAGGAGAATAGGTACGTGTGTGTGCATGCGGGTTAACATGATGCATTGATCTAATAAATAATGATGGAGGCTTGGTGTGATCAGCCAGATGTAAGGTTAGGCTTAACACATGATGTAAGGTTAGGCTTAACACATGATGTAAGGTTAGGCTTAACACATGATGTAAGGTTAGGGTTAACATGATGTAAGGTTAAGGTTAACATAATCTGGGAACCCAGAGTCTATTTTTATTTGAAAAATAGACTCTGGGAGGGACAGCCCTACCGTTTTTCCCAGCTTCCTGTACAGAGCGCCTCTCCTGCCACTGTCACTTCCTTTTCCGCGTCCGTGCTCCACTGTTTACCGTCTAAATAGCAACTTTATAGCAACTTAACGTTATTAGCAAATAGCCGAGATAGTCGCGGAAAAGGAAGTGACGGTGGCTTTTCCGTCACTTCCGCGTCCATTTTGGCTATTCACTAATAACGTTAACGCATAAACACACTGCATAGAAGACGTCAACTCGTCTTACAACAAACAACAGTGGAAAATTACTGGAAAGTCGCGGTAAGCTGGTTCAAAATAAAGTGGTTAAATTTTACCTTTTTTCTCATGGTCTTTATTCAAAATAGGTCATTAAAAATGATCAATAACTATCAATATCGGCTGATATGAAATATTTTATATCGATACATTTTTTGGCTACGGTATATCGTCCAGCTATAACACCCATTTTTTGGCTAATACCCCCCCAAATACAAACCTGTTTATTTGCTTTATCCCAGCTGATGTAAACACACTCGGGCCAGTTCAAAGCGTTAATGGAGACTTGTGAACATGTGGTTGATGTTTGTCTCTCTCTGGCTCTCCGGCTGTACCCAGCTGCTAAGATGGCGGGTGTGTACAGTGACAGCGACCCGCCCAGGAAGACGATGCGGCGCGGCGTGCTGATGACCCTCCTGCAGCAGTCGGCCATGACGCTGCCTCTGTGGATCGGCAAGCCGGGCGACAGGTAGCTGCTGCACAACCACAACCAGGAGCTCTTTCCTACACACACCACCTTCTATACAACCACAACCAGGAGCTCTTTCCTACACACACCACCTTATGTACAACCACAACCAGGAGCTCTTTCCTACACACACCACCTTATGTACAACCACAACCAGGAGCTCTTTCCTACACACACCACCTTATGCACAACCACAACCAGGAGCTCTTTCCTACACACACCACCTTCTATACAACCACAACCAGGAGCTCTTTCCTACACACACCACCTTCTATACAACCACAACCAGGAGCTCTTTCCTACACACACCACCTTATGTACAACCACAACCAGGAGCTCTTTCCTACACACACCACCTTCTATACAACCACAACCAGGAGCTCTTTCCTACACACACCACCTTATGTACAACCACAACCAGGAGCTCTTTCCTACACACACCACCTTATGCACAACCACAACCAGGAGCTCTTTCCTACACACACCACCTTCTATACAACCACAACCAGGAGCTCTTTCCTACACACACCACCTTCTATACAACCACAACCAGGAGCTCTTTCCTACACACACCACCTTATGTACAACCACAACCAGGAGCTCTTTCCTACACACACCACCTTATGTACAACCACAACCAGGAGCTCTTTCCTACACACACCACCTTCTATACAACCACAACCAGGAGCTCTTTCCTACACACACCACCTTATGTACAACCACAACCAGGAGCTCTTTCCTACACACACCACCTTATGTACAACCACAACCAGGAGCTCTTTCCTACACACACCACCTTCTATACAACCACAACCAGGAGCTCTTTCCTACACACACCACCTTATGCACAACCACAACCAGGAGCTCTTTCCTACACACACCACCTTATGTACAACCACAACCAGGAGCTCTTTCCTACACACACCACCTTCTATACAACCACAACCAGGAGCTCTTTCCTACACACACCACCTTATGTACAGTCCATCTTAAAGACAGGTAGCTGCTGCACAACCACAACCAGGAGCTCTTTCCTACACACACACCACCTTCTATACAACCACAACCAGGAGCTCTTTCCTATACACACACCACCTTCTATACAACCACAACCAGGAGCTCTTTCCTATACCCACCACCTTATGCACAACCACAACCAGGAGCTCTTTCCTATACACACCACCTTCTATACAACCACAACCAGGAGCTCTTTCCTACACACACACCACCTTCTATACAACCACAACCAGGAGCTCTTTCCTATACACACACCACCTTATGCACAACCACAACCAGGAGCTCTTTCCTATACACACCACCTTATGTACAACCACAACCAGGAGCTCTTTCCTATACACACCACCTTCTGCACAGTCCATCTTAAAGGGATACGCCAAGTTTCTCATTTGCCATATCGCCCATACATAACCAAGACACACAACGCCTTTACTGTCACTCTCCGTGCAGAATACAGTGAGCTACAGTCGTCCAGTTAGTTAGTATCACCAATGAATTGAGGAAACGGTACAGCCGTTCAAAGTCACCAAAAACACACATTTCTAACAGCGCTAAAAAGCTCTATGTACATGTTGTGACTCGGCTACTCACCACGAGATTAAATATTCATCCAAAATGCAGAGAAACACATTTTCTTTTAAAGGTAAATAGATAGCTGGAGCTACTCTCTAAACATGGCCGCCAGGCGCACAGCGCATGCACACAAGGAAGTAACTTGAGTTTTCGGTGTGTGGATTACGACGAAAATGATGTTTCACGTAACTATGGATTATTATTTAATCGCGTGGTGAGTACCCGAGTCACAACATGTACATAGAGCTTTTTGGCGCGGTTAGAAAGGTGTGTTTTTGGTGACTTTGAACGGCTGTACCGTTTCCTCCAATTCATTGGCGATATAACTAACTGGACGAGTGTAGCTCACTGTATACTGTATGGAGAGTGACGGTCAAGGCGTTGTGTATCTTGGTTATGTGTGGGCGATATGGCAAATAAGCAAAACTCCCAAAAACCCTTTAAGGCAGGGGTGTCCAAACATTTTTGAATGATGGCCAGATTAGATCATGTGAAAATACCGGGGCGCCAGCTGCTTCTCGCATGGGTTATGAAAATAACAAATAACAATAAAATCACATACAATACAATTGTACTCTTAAGGATTTTGTTTACTGTCTGAAAACATTAGTTCCACTTGGTGCTTGTCTACAAACTGTATGATAGTGCTGTCATCGTTAGGGGAACAGACAAAAATCTTATTGAACTTATTTGATTAACCAATACTGTGTGGAGGGCCACATATAATATATTTTGAGAGACAAGTGGAGTTTGGACATGCCTTTGGACATGCCTGCTTTAAGGAAACATCCACTGTGAGATGTCATCTAAAACACGGATCATCTTTTCATGTGACTTGTGAATGAATGTCAGCACTGTTTATGTTTATTGCTTACATGGAGTTGTAGTACTAGTAGTCTTATATGCGGCGTTAGAGGTTGCGTGCTCTGTCTTTAACCCGATATAAAACACTTTGCTGACAACTGCCACCAAAACCTGTCTAATAGAGAGAAGGAAACCACTCCGCCCTCGGTGTGTCAATGTGTGTGTGAATTCATTGTAAAGTGCTTTGGATAAAAGTGCTATATAAATATATATATAAGTGCTATATAAATATATATATAAGTGCTATATAAATATATATATAAGTGCTATATAAATATATATATAAGTGCTATATAAATATATATATAATTAAGTGCTATATAAATATATTTATAAAACGGCTCTCTCAAATCAAGCAATCTGATTGGTTCACAGCCATTGTATAAATCCAATAACCCACTCCAATAACCCATGGCCATGGGTTATTGGTTGCCATGGCAACTCTCTTACTAAAAGCCTTTGGTTACCTCAAAAAAAACAAATGGCGGAGACAGCTGTCAGATCCTTGTGAATCGATCTTCGCTTATAACTTTACTAATACTTCGCAGAAAATTATGTTTTGTACAAGAATAGATGCGGGCTAATGTCTTCTTTGCAAAAAAAAGGCTGTTAACCCCGCATTTAACCCCGTAACATTAGTTGGTGTCGGGCTTTGCAGAAAGCACTCAGCTTCTCAGCAAGCGCTGAGAATGCAGCGCTGCGCTCGAGCTGCCTGCCTGTCGGGCTTTCCAGAAAGCTCTCAGCTTCTCAGCAAGCGCCAGGATTGGCCAATGTCAACTTCAGTCTCCAGAACGATCCAATCAAATCACCCGCACATCTATCTTCTTGCTAGAGGTCCCGCCTTACAGTAGTGTTTCAACTGACTCTATCAGAATACCATGCCAGTCGGACTTATAGTATTATTATTATTATACTTGGAAACCGCGGCCTCGTGGGATAACAGCTTATCAGCGGGATATATTCGCCACAACACACTTGCTCTCATGCTATATTGCTTAAATATAAGTGCTATATAAATACCATTTACCATTAGCATTACCATGAGGCAAGCAGGTCCCCCCGTGTCTTACGACTTGATCAACCTCACAGTTGTTTTCTCCCTATGCCTTCCATCCTCTCTCTCTCTCTCTCCACCCCTTTCCCCCCCACAGTCCCCCCCCTCTGTGCGGGGCGACCCCGGCCAGCAGCGACTACGTGGCCAAGCAGGGCGATAAGGTGGCGGCGAGGGTGAAGGCGGTGGATGGAGACGAGCAGTGGATCCTGGCTGAAGTGGTCAGCTACAGTCACTCCACCAACAAGTATGCATTAACCAGCTAGCTAGTCTGTCAGCTACAGTCACTCCACCAACAAGTATGCATTAACCAGCTAGCTAGTCTGTCAGCTACAGTCACTCCACCAACAAGTACGCATTAACCAGCTAGCTAGTCTGTCAGCTACAGTCACTCCACCAACAAGTACGCATCACAACCAGCTAGCTAGTCTGTCAGCTACAGTCACTCCACCAACAAGTACGCATTACAACCAGCTAGCTAGTCTGTCAGCTACAGTCACTCCACCAACAAGTACGCATTACAACCAGCTAGCTAGTCTGTCAGCTACAGTCACTCCACCAACAAGTACGCATTACAACCAGCTAGCTAGTCTGTCAGCTACAGTCACTCCACCAACAAGTACGCATTACAACCAGCTAGCTAGTCTGTCAGCTACAGTCACTCCACCAACAAGTACACATTACAGCCAGCTAGCTAGTCTGTCAGCTACAGTCACTCCACCAACAAGTACGCATTACAACCAGCTAGCTAGTCTGTCAGCTACAGTCACTCCACCAACAAGTACACATTACAACCAGCTAGCTAGCTAGTCTGTCAGCTACAGTCACTCCACCAACAAGTACACATTACAACCAGCTAGCTAGTCTGTCAGCTACAGTCACTCCACCAACAAGTACGCATTACAACCAGCTAGCTAGTCTGTCAGCTACAGTCACTCCACCAACAAGTACGCATTACAACCAGCTAGCTAGTCTGTCGGCTACAGTCACTCCACCAACAAGTACACATTACAACCAGCTAGCTAGTCTGTCAGCTACAGTCACTCCACCAACAAGTACGCATTACAACCAGCTAGCTAGTCTGTCAGCTACAGTCACTCCACCAACAAGTACGCATTACAACCAGCTAGCTAGTCTGTCAGCTACAGTCACTCCACCAACAAGTACGCATTAAGCAGCTAGCTAGTCTGTCAGCTACAGTCACTCCACCAACAAGTACACATTACAACCAGCTAGCTAGTCTGTCAGCTACAGTCACTCCACCAACAAGTACGCATTAAGCAGCTAGCTAGTCTGTCAGCTACAGTCACTCCACCAACAAGTACGCATTAAGCAGCAAGCTAGTCTGTCAGCTACAGTCACTCCACCAACAAGTACACATTACAACCAGCTAGCTAGTCTGTCAGCTACAGTCACTCCACCAACAAGTACACATTACAACCAGCTAGCTAGTCTGTCAGCTACAGTCACTCCACCAACAAGTACGCATTACAACCAGCTAGCGAGTCTGTCAGCTACAGTCACTCCACCAACAAGTACACATTACAACCAGCTAGCTAGTCTGTCAGCTACAGTCACTCCACCAACAAGTACGCATTACAACCAGCTAGCTAGTCTGTCAGCTACAGTCACTCCACCAACAAGTACGCATTACAACCAGCTAGCTAGTCTGTCAGCTACAGTCACTCCACCAACAAGTACGCATTACAACCAGCTAGCTAGTCTGTCAGCTACAGTCACTCCACCAACAAGTACACATTACAACCAGCTAGCTAGTCTGTCAGCTACAGTCACTCCACCAACAAGTACGCATTACAACCAGCTAGCTAGTCTGTCAGCTACAGTCACTCCACCAACAAGTACACATTACAACCAGCTAGCTAGTCTGTCAGCTACAGTCACTCCACCAACAAGTACACATTACAACCAGCTAGCTAGTCTGTCAGCTACAGTCACTCTACCAACAAGTACACATTACAACCAGCTAGCTAGTCTGTCAGCTACAGTCACTCCACCAACAAGTACGCATTATAACCAGCTAGCTAGTCTGTCAGCTACAGTCACTCCACCAACAAGTACACATTACAACCAGCTAGCTAGTCTGTCAGCTACAGTCACTCCACCAACAAGTACACATTACAACCAGCTAGCTAGTCTGTCAGCTACAGTCACTCCACCAACAAGTACACATTACAACCAGCTAGCTAGTCTGTCAGCTACAGTCACTCCACCAACAAGTACACATTACAACCAGCTAGCTAGTCTGTCAGCTACAGTCACTCCACCAACAAGTACGCATTAACCAGCTAGCTAGTCTGTCAGCTACAGTCACTCCACCAACAAGTACACATTACAGCCAGCTAGCTAGTCTGTCAGCTACAGTCACTCCACCAACAAGTACGCATTACAACCAGCTAGCTAGTCTGTCAGCTACAGTCACTCCACCAACAAGTACACATTACAACCAGCTAGCTAGCTAGTCTGTCAGCTACAGTCACTCCACCAACAAGTACACATTACAACCAGCTAGCTAGTCTGTCAGCTACAGTCACTCCACCAACAAGTACGCATTACAACCAGCTAGCTAGTCTGTCAGCTACAGTCACTCCACCAACAAGTACGCATTACAACCAGCTAGCTAGTCTGTCAGCTACAGTCACTCCACCAACAAGTACACATTACAACCAGCTAGCTAGTCTGTCAGCTACAGTCACTCCACCAACAAGTACGCATTACAACCAGCTAGCTAGTCTGTCAGCTACAGTCACTCCACCAACAAGTACACATTACAACCAGCTAGCTAGTCTGTCAGCTACAGTCACTCTACCAACAAGTACACATTACAACCAGCTAGCTAGTCTGTCAGCTACAGTCACTCCACCAACAAGTACGCATTATAACCAGCTAGCTAGTCTGTCAGCTACAGTCACTCCACCAACAAGTACACATTACAACCAGCTAGCTAGTCTGTCAGCTACAGTCACTCCACCAACAAGTACACATTACAACCAGCTAGCTAGTCTGTCAGCTACAGTCACTCCACCAACAAGTACACATTACAACCAGCTAGCTAGTCTGTCAGCTACAGTCACTCCACCAACAAGTACACATTACAACCAGCTAGCTAGTCTGTCAGCTACAGTCACTCCACCAACAAGTACGCATTAACCAGCTAGCTAGTCTGTCAGCTACAGTCACTCCACCAACAAGTACACATTACAGCCAGCTAGCTAGTCTGTCAGCTACAGTCACTCCACCAACAAGTACGCATTACAACCAGCTAGCTAGTCTGTCAGCTACAGTCACTCCACCAACAAGTACACATTACAACCAGCTAGCTAGCTAGTCTGTCAGCTACAGTCACTCCACCAACAAGTACACATTACAACCAGCTAGCTAGTCTGTCAGCTACAGTCACTCCACCAACAAGTACGCATTACAACCAGCTAGCTAGTCTGTCAGCTACAGTCACTCTACCAACAAGTACACATTACAACCAGCTAGCTAGTCTGTCAGCTACAGTCACTCCACCAACAAGTACGCATTATAACCAGCTAGCTAGTCTGTCAGCTACAGTCACTCCACCAACAAGTACACATTACAACCAGCTAGCTAGTCTGTCAGCTACAGTCACTCCACCAACAAGTACACATTACAACCAGCTAGCTAGTCTGTCAGCTACAGTCACTCCACCAACAAGTACACATTACAACCAGCTAGCTAGTCTGTCAGCTACAGTCACTCCACCAACAAGTACACATTACAACCAGCTAGCTAGTCTGTCAGCTACAGTCACTCCACCAACAAGTACGCATTAACCAGCTAGCTAGTCTGTCAGCTACAGTCACTCCACCAACAAGTACACATTACAGCCAGCTAGCTAGTCTGTCAGCTACAGTCACTCCACCAACAAGTACGCATTACAACCAGCTAGCTAGTCTGTCAGCTACAGTCACTCCACCAACAAGTACACATTACAACCAGCTAGCTAGCTAGTCTGTCAGCTACAGTCACTCCACCAACAAGTACACATTACAACCAGCTAGCTAGTCTGTCAGCTACAGTCACTCCACCAACAAGTACGCATTACAACCAGCTAGCTAGTCTGTCAGCTACAGTCACTCCACCAACAAGTACGCATTACAACCAGCTAGCTAGTCTGTCAGCTACAGTCACTCCACCAACAAGTACACATTACAACCAGCTAGCTAGTCTGTCAGCTACAGTCACTCCACCAACAAGTACGCATTACAACCAGCTAGCTAGTCTGTCAGCTACAGTCACTCCACCAACAAGTACACATTACAACCAGCTAGCTAGTCTGTCAGCTACAGTCACTCTACCAACAAGTACACATTACAACCAGCTAGCTAGTCTGTCAGCTACAGTCACTCCACCAACAAGTACGCATTATAACCAGCTAGCTAGTCTGTCAGCTACAGTCACTCCACCAACAAGTACACATTACAACCAGCTAGCTAGTCTGTCAGCTACAGTCACTCCACCAACAAGTACACATTACAACCAGCTAGCTAGTCTGTCAGCTACAGTCACTCCACCAACAAGTACACATTACAACCAGCTAGCTAGTCTGTCAGCTACAGTCACTCCACCAACAAGTACACATTACAACCAGCTAGCTAGTCTGTCAGCTACAGTCACTCCACCAACAAGTACGCATTAACCAGCTAGCTAGTCTGTCAGCTACAGTCACTCCACCAACAAGTACACATTACAGCCAGCTAGCTAGTCTGTCAGCTACAGTCACTCCACCAACAAGTACGCATTACAACCAGCTAGCTAGTCTGTCAGCTACAGTCACTCCACCAACAAGTACACATTACAACCAGCTAGCTAGCTAGTCTGTCAGCTACAGTCACTCCACCAACAAGTACACATTACAACCAGCTAGCTAGTCTGTCAGCTACAGTCACTCCACCAACAAGTACGCATTACAACCAGCTAGCTAGTCTGTCAGCTACAGTCACTCCACCAACAAGTACGCATTAACCAGCTAGCTAGTCTGTCAGCTACAGTCACTCCACCAACAAGTACACATTACAGCCAGCTAGCTAGTCTGTCAGCTACAGTCACTCCACCAACAAGTACGCATTACAACCAGCTAGCTAGTCTGTCAGCTACAGTCACTCCACCAACAAGTACACATTACAACCAGCTAGCTAGCTAGTCTGTCAGCTACAGTCACTCCACCAACAAGTACACATTACAACCAGCTAGCTAGTCTGTCAGCTACAGTCACTCCACCAACAAGTACGCATTACAACCAGCTAGCTAGTCTGTCAGCTACAGTCACTCCACCAACAAGTACGCATTACAACCAGCTAGCTAGTCTGTCAGCTACAGTCACTCCACCAACAAGTACGCATTACAACCAGCTAGCTAGTCTGTCAGCTACAGTCACTCCACCAACAAGTACGCATTACAACCAGCTAGCTAGTCTGTCAGCTACAGTCACTCCACCAACAAGTACGCATTACAACCAGCTAGCTAGTCTGTCAGCTACAGTCACTCCACCAACAAGTACACATTACAACCAGCTAGCTAGTCTGTCAGCTACAGTCACTCCACCAACAAGTACGCATTACAACCAGCTAGCTAGTCTGTCAGCTACAGTCACTCCACCAACAAGTACGCATTACAACCAGCTAGCTAGTCTGTCAGCTACAGTCACTCCACCAACAAGTACACATTACAACCAGCTAGCTAGTCTGTCAGCTACAGTCACTCCACCAACAAGTACGCATTACAACCAGCTAGCTAGTCTGTCAGCTACAGTCACTCCACCAACAAGTACGCATTACAACCAGCTAGCTAGTCTGTCAGCTACAGTCACTCCACCAACAAGTACGCATTAAGCAGCTAGCTAGTCTGTCAGCTACAGTCACTCCACCAACAAGTACACATTACAACCAGCTAGCTAGTCTGTCAGCTACAGTCACTCCACCAACAAGTACGCATTAAGCAGCTAGCTAGTCTGTCAGCTACAGTCACTCCACCAACAAGTACGCATTAAGCAGCAAGCTAGTCTGTCAGCTACAGTCACTCCACCAACAAGTACACATTACAACCAGCTAGCTAGTCTGTCAGCTACAGTCACTCCACCAACAAGTACACATTACAACCAGCTAGCTAGTCTGTCAGCTACAGTCACTCCACCAACAAGTACGCATTACAACCAGCTAGCGAGTCTGTCAGCTACAGTCACTCCACCAACAAGTACACATTACAACCAGCTAGCTAGTCTGTCAGCTACAGTCACTCCACCAACAAGTACGCATTACAACCAGCTAGCTAGTCTGTCAGCTACAGTCACTCCACCAACAAGTACGCATTACAACCAGCTAGCTAGTCTGTCAGCTACAGTCACTCCACCAACAAGTACGCATTACAACCAGCTAGCTAGTCTGTCAGCTACAGTCACTCCACCAACAAGTACACATTACAACCAGCTAGCTAGTCTGTCAGCTACAGTCACTCCACCAACAAGTACGCATTATAACCAGCTAGCTAGTCTGTCAGCTACAGTCACTCCACCAACAAGTACACATTACAACCAGCTAGCTAGTCTGTCAGCTACAGTCACTCCACCAACAAGTACACATTACAACCAGCTAGCTAGTCTGTCAGCTACAGTCACTCTACCAACAAGTACACATTACAACCAGCTAGCTAGTCTGTCAGCTACAGTCACTCCACCAACAAGTACGCATTATAACCAGCTAGCTAGTCTGTCAGCTACAGTCACTCCACCAACAAGTACACATTACAACCAGCTAGCTAGTCTGTCAGCTACAGTCACTCCACCAACAAGTACACATTACAACCAGCTAGCTAGTCTGTCAGCTACAGTCACTCCACCAACAAGTACACATTACAACCAGCTAGCTAGTCTGTCAGCTACAGTCACTCCACCAACAAGTACACATTACAACCAGCTAGCTAGTCTGTCAGCTACAGTCACTCCACCAACAAGTACGCATTAACCAGCTAGCTAGTCTGTCAGCTACAGTCACTCCACCAACAAGTACACATTACAGCCAGCTAGCTAGTCTGTCAGCTACAGTCACTCCACCAACAAGTACGCATTACAACCAGCTAGCTAGTCTGTCAGCTACAGTCACTCCACCAACAAGTACACATTACAACCAGCTAGCTAGCTAGTCTGTCAGCTACAGTCACTCCACCAACAAGTACACATTACAACCAGCTAGCTAGTCTGTCAGCTACAGTCACTCCACCAACAAGTACGCATTACAACCAGCTAGCTAGTCTTTCAGCTACAGTCACTCCACCAACAAGTACGCATTAACCAGCTAGCTAGTCTGTCAGCTACAGTCACTCCACCAACAAGTACACATTACAGCCAGCTAGCTAGTCTGTCAGCTACAGTCACTCCACCAACAAGTACGCATTACAACCAGCTAGCTAGTCTGTCAGCTACAGTCACTCCACCAACAAGTACACATTACAACCAGCTAGCTAGCTAGTCTGTCAGCTACAGTCACTCCACCAACAAGTACACATTACAACCAGCTAGCTAGTCTGTCAGCTACAGTCACTCCACCAACAAGTACGCATTACAACCAGCTAGCTAGTCTGTCAGCTACAGTCACTCCACCAACAAGTACGCATTACAACCAGCTAGCTAGTCTGTCAGCTACAGTCACTCCACCAACAAGTACACATTACAACCAGCTAGCTAGTCTGTCAGCTACAGTCACTCCACCAACAAGTACGCATTACAACCAGCTAGCTAGTCTGTCAGCTACAGTCACTCCACCAACAAGTACGCATTACAACCAGCTAGCTAGTCTGTCAGCTACAGTCACTCCACCAACAAGTACGCATTAAGCAGCTAGCTAGTCTGTCAGCTACAGTCACTCCACCAACAAGTACACATTACAACCAGCTAGCTAGTCTGTCAGCTACAGTCACTCCACCAACAAGTACGCATTAAGCAGCTAGCTAGTCTGTCAGCTACAGTCACTCCACCAACAAGTACGCATTAAGCAGCAAGCTAGTCTGTCAGCTACAGTCACTCCACCAACAAGTACACATTACAACCAGCTAGCTAGTCTGTCAGCTACAGTCACTCCACCAACAAGTACACATTACAACCAGCTAGCTAGTCTGTCAGCTAAAGTCACTCCACCAACAAGTACGCATTACAACCAGCTAGCGAGTCTGTCAGCTACAGTCACTCCACCAACAAGTACACATTACAACCAGCTAGCTAGTCTGTCAGCTACAGTCACTCCACCAACAAGTACGCATTACAACCAGCTAGCTAGTCTGTCAGCTACAGTCACTCCACCAACAAGTACGCATTACAACCAGCTAGCTAGTCTGTCAGCTACAGTCACTCCACCAACAAGTACGCATTACAACCAGCTAGCTAGTCTGTCAGCTACAGTCACTCCACCAACAAGTACACATTACAACCAGCTAGCTAGTCTGTCAGCTACAGTCACTCCACCAACAAGTACGCATTATAACCAGCTAGCTAGTCTGTCAGCTACAGTCACTCCACCAACAAGTACACATTACAACCAGCTAGCTAGTCTGTCAGCTACAGTCACTCCACCAACAAGTACACATTACAACCAGCTAGCTAGTCTGTCAGCTACAGTCACTCTACCAACAAGTACACATTACAACCAGCTAGCTAGTCTGTCAGCTACAGTCACTCCACCAACAAGTACGCATTATAACCAGCTAGCTAGTCTGTCAGCTACAGTCACTCCACCAACAAGTACACATTACAACCAGCTAGCTAGTCTGTCAGCTACAGTCACTCCACCAACAAGTACACATTACAACCAGCTAGCTAGTCTGTCAGCTACAGTCACTCCACCAACAAGTACACATTACAACCAGCTAGCTAGTCTGTCAGCTACAGTCACTCCACCAACAAGTACACATTACAACCAGCTAGCTAGTCTGTCAGCTACAGTCACTCCACCAACAAGTACGCATTAACCAGCTAGCTAGTCTGTCAGCTACAGTCACTCCACCAACAAGTACACATTACAGCCAGCTAGCTAGTCTGTCAGCTACAGTCACTCCACCAACAAGTACGCATTACAACCAGCTAGCTAGTCTGTCAGCTACAGTCACTCCACCAACAAGTACACATTACAACCAGCTAGCTAGTCTGTCAGCTACAGTCACTCCACCAACAAGTACGCATTATAACCAGCTAGCTAGTCTGTCAGCTACAGTCACTCCACCAACAAGTACACATTACAACCAGCTAGCTAGTCTGTCAGCTACAGTCACTCCACCAACAAGTACACATTACAACCAGCTAGCTAGTCTGTCAGCTACAGTCACTCCACCAACAAGTACGCATTACAACCAGCTAGCTAGTCTGTCAGCTACAGTCACTCCACCAACAAGTACGCATTACAACCAGCTAGCTAGTCTGTCAGCTACAGTCACTCCACCAACAAGTACGCATTAAGCAGCTAGCTAGTCTGTCAGCTACAGTCACTCCACCAACAAGTACACATTACAACCAGCTAGCTAGTCTGTCAGCTACAGTCACTCCACCAACAAGTACGCATTAAGCAGCTAGCTAGTCTGTCAGCTACAGTCACTCCACCAACAAGTACGCATTAAGCAGCAAGCTAGTCTGTCAGCTACAGTCACTCCACCAACAAGTACACATTACAACCAGCTAGCTAGTCTGTCAGCTACAGTCACTCCACCAACAAGTACACATTACAACCAGCTAGCTAGTCTGTCAGCTACAGTCACTCCACCAACAAGTACGCATTACAACCAGCTAGCGAGTCTGTCAGCTACAGTCACTCCACCAACAAGTACACATTACAACCAGCTAGCTAGTCTGTCAGCTACAGTCACTCCACCAACAAGTACGCATTACAACCAGCTAGCTAGTCTGTCAGCTACAGTCACTCCACCAACAAGTACGCATTACAACCAGCTAGCTAGTCTGTCAGCTACAGTCACTCCACCAACAAGTACGCATTACAACCAGCTAGCTAGTCTGTCAGCTACAGTCACTCCACCAACAAGTACACATTACAACCAGCTAGCTAGTCTGTCAGCTACAGTCACTCCACCAACAAGTACGCATTATAACCAGCTAGCTAGTCTGTCAGCTACAGTCACTCCACCAACAAGTACACATTACAACCAGCTAGCTAGTCTGTCAGCTACAGTCACTCCACCAACAAGTACACATTACAACCAGCTAGCTAGTCTGTCAGCTACAGTCACTCTACCAACAAGTACACATTACAACCAGCTAGCTAGTCTGTCAGCTACAGTCACTCCACCAACAAGTACGCATTATAACCAGCTAGCTAGTCTGTCAGCTACAGTCACTCCACCAACAAGTACACATTACAACCAGCTAGCTAGTCTGTCAGCTACAGTCACTCCACCAACAAGTACACATTACAACCAGCTAGCTAGTCTGTCAGCTACAGTCACTCCACCAACAAGTACACATTACAACCAGCTAGCTAGTCTGTCAGCTACAGTCACTCCACCAACAAGTACACATTACAACCAGCTAGCTAGTCTGTCAGCTACAGTCACTCCACCAACAAGTACGCATTAACCAGCTAGCTAGTCTGTCAGCTACAGTCACTCCACCAACAAGTACACATTACAGCCAGCTAGCTAGTCTGTCAGCTACAGTCACTCCACCAACAAGTACGCATTACAACCAGCTAGCTAGTCTGTCAGCTACAGTCACTCCACCAACAAGTACACATTACAACCAGCTAGCTAGCTAGTCTGTCAGCTACAGTCACTCCACCAACAAGTACACATTACAACTAGCTAGCTAGTCTGTCAGCTACAGTCACTCCACCAACAAGTACGCATTACAACCAGCTAGCTAGTCTGTCAGCTACAGTCACTCCACCAACAAGTACGCATTAACCAGCTAGCTAGTCTGTCAGCTACAGTCACTCCACCAACAAGTACACATTACAGCCAGCTAGCTAGTCTGTCAGCTACAGTCACTCCACCAACAAGTACGCATTACAACCAGCTAGCTAGTCTGTCAGCTACAGTCACTCCACCAACAAGTACACATTACAACCAGCTAGCTAGCTAGTCTGTCAGCTACAGTCACTCCACCAACAAGTACACATTACAACCAGCTAGCTAGTCTGTCAGCTACAGTCACTCCACCAACAAGTACGCATTACAACCAGCTAGCTAGTCTGTCAGCTACAGTCACTCCACCAACAAGTACGCATTACAACCAGCTAGCTAGTCTGTCAGCTACAGTCACTCCACCAACAAGTACACATTACAACCAGCTAGCTAGTCTGTCAGCTACAGTCACTCCACCAACAAGTACGCATTACAACCAGCTAGCTAGTCTGTCAGCTACAGTCACTCCACCAACAAGTACGCATTACAACCAGCTAGCTAGTCTGTCAGCTACAGTCACTCCACCAACAAGTACGCATTAAGCAGCTAGCTAGTCTGTCAGCTACAGTCACTCCACCAACAAGTACACATTACAACCAGCTAGCTAGTCTGTCAGCTACAGTCACTCCACCAACAAGTACGCATTAAGCAGCTAGCTAGTCTGTCAGCTACAGTCACTCCACCAACAAGTACGCATTAAGCAGCAAGCTAGTCTGTCAGCTACAGTCACTCCACCAACAAGTACACATTACAACCAGCTAGCTAGTCTGTCAGCTACAGTCACTCCACCAACAAGTACACATTACAACCAGCTAGCTAGTCTGTCAGCTACAGTCACTCCACCAACAAGTACGCATTACAACCAGCTAGCGAGTCTGTCAGCTACAGTCACTCCACCAACAAGTACACATTACAACCAGCTAGCTAGTCTGTCAGCTACAGTCACTCCACCAACAAGTACGCATTACAACCAGCTAGCTAGTCTGTCAGCTACAGTCACTCCACCAACAAGTACGCATTACAACCAGCTAGCTAGTCTGTCAGCTACAGTCACTCCACCAACAAGTACGCATTACAACCAGCTAGCTAGTCTGTCAGCTACAGTCACTCCACCAACAAGTACGCATTACAACCAGCTAGCTAGTCTGTCAGCTACAGTCACTCCACCAACAAGTACGCATTACAACCAGCTAGCTAGTCTGTCAGCTACAGTCACTCCACCAACAAGTACACATTACAACCAGCTAGCTAGTCTGTCAGCTACAGTCACTCCACCAACAAGTACACATTACAA
>NC_139644.1:46330294-46335294 GCF_964638095.1 Poromitra crassiceps | reverse complement strand
CTGCTATGGTTTCTTTTCCTTTTTTGTCTCGTTGCCGTTCTGCATTGTGCATAAGCCTGCTGGTCAAACGTGCATGTTTTTTTTATATGTATATGTCAGAAAAAGTTAATAAAGGCTTTGTAATAAAACAAATTGTGCTGATAGTTGAGTTTTGTACTTCAGTGAAACACTCACATTGGCACATCATGCATCCACGCCTGTAGCTACCATTGAGGACACCGAGATCATGACCTCTGTATTTTCCACACCAAAAAAAACATTTTTTTTTTTTTTTAAATAGCCCCGGTCCCCAGATCTATTAATCTGTCATTGATGTTTTAATGTGACAGTTGATCGGAAATGCAACAATTTGCTTCCTCTCTGTGTGCTATAGAAGTAAGAGAGATAACTCACAACATTCAGATTTTGCATTGGGGCTAGACTTTGGGGACAGTTCTATTGAAGTGAATGGGTAAGTAACTCCCCTGTAAGTGATGTTTGTGTAGATGGGCCATTGTATTTAATTGAGCAGTATTCTGCCATGTGACCTGTATGCAGAATATAAATTATATCATATGGGGAGACATTTATTTTTTGTATCATTTTAAGGCAACAGCACAGTAAAAAGGATATTAATCTAACATGATGTATGTAGTTCTTTATAGATCTAGCCTCTTCATTTTGCTCTCAAAGTGCACCAGATTGAAGCATTTTACTTTAAAATGGACAACATTTTCTATCTGGGGGGGCACAGCCCCCTCTGGGCCCCCCATGCCGCGCTACAAATGATCTCAGTATTTCTCAAAACCTGGCTACGGGCCTGCATGCATCACCTGACCAGCGTTTTGTTGTTGCAGTCTGACAGAGGTGGAGACTCAAGAGTCATTGCAGTGCTTCACACATTGATTTTATAGTCAGTTGCTGCCACCTGCTGGCGGATCCATATTTCAGGCTTTGCAGCTATGAATTTTAATATGGAGGCCAATATTAAACTATTTGACTTTGGACTTGACTCTGAAGACTTGCAAAATGTTTCTCAAGTCTTGACGTGAGGTCTTGTGTTTGTGTAAATGACTTGGATTGAAAGTGATGAGATTTGTTCCAGCAGACGACTGAATTTAAATTATGATTTCTGAATTTGTATCAGAATCAGAAAAAGTATTGATCCCGAGGGGAAATTGAGTTGCTACAGTTGCTCACACTCAGGTAGGGAATATAAACATATTATAAGAAGAATAGGAATAAACAATCAAATAGAAGTTAGGTAGCCTGTACAATAGTGTCAGACATAATTATGTGTCTTCTACAATCCTTATCAATTGAGTAAGTGTAATAAAGTAAGTGAGATATGTGAGGTAGCCTACATAACATATACAGACCATTTATTGAATTTGAAACCGATTATAGAAATCAATTGATACTGGACTCTTGTTCTCACTTGTGCCTCAATACTTGAGTCTGACTTGAGCCAAGTTGACTTGGGTGAGTGGCCTCTTCAGAAAGTGAAATATCAAATCAGAGTTTGTGATTGTTGTCATGCTGCCTTCAGGTTCTCCACATGAGCTCCTACTTCTGAGTTCTCTGGTAAACATGAGATGAAACTTGGGTGATCCCTGTGTGCACAGACATATGGTCACTGCAGCAGCAAAATAGTGTGGGGAAAACAGAGGAAAGCACGTGTTCAAACATTTCAAACACATTTAGTTGAACATGTTTTGAAGATTTGGTGGCAAATATTAGATGCAGCCATGCAGGGACTTTGTCATACCTTATATGCAGGGTTCCTTTTAAATCATTGAAAGTTTGTGAATTGGGGGGGGGGCGGGGGGGAATCAAGGCAGTGAACGTTTTTGAAAATAGACATAAATACACTTGGGTCATTGAACATATAATTTACTTTCTTAAACGCTCTGAAGAAGGCCCTGCGAGTCTGAAACCGGTCGGCGGTGATATTTTTAACCTTATTATGCCTTAGAAAATAAAGGCTTTTGAACCTTTACACCTTACGTCTCAGTGTGAGATCAGTGCCTGAAGCAAGCTGATGCCTTTGGATAGAATTGATATATTTTGTGCAAGAATCATTTGTTTAACTTAAGATTAGTAGGCTAATTATGTTTAACACGGCACAGTTGAGAAGTGTTCACGCATTCAAGCCTCTCCTTTTAATTGTTGTCTGTGAGCTTCTGTAAAGCTGCTATTTCTCATAAAAATGTTCAGTGTCGTAACAGTAATTAACATTGATCCGTGTCTCAAACTATGACGTGTCAGGTCCTTGAATTTGAGGGCATTGGGCTTTGAAAGTCCTTAAATTTTGATGTTGAATAAGGTGTGAGGACCCTATCTATCCACCTCAGACACAAGCTTTTAGTCTCCATGTTCAAATTCATCGCTGCAGGGCCTGAAATATGGATCCACCAGCAGGTGGCAGCAACTGACTTATAAAAGCAATGATGTGTTTGAAAGCACTGCAATGTGAAGAAGAGGCTTCATAGCAAGAAACATGAATATTGAATGTTCACTGAGCCCAATGTGACAAGATGAAATATCAGGCTCCATGTCAGTTTGACTCTCAGTCAAGCTGCAATATGAAGTCCAAACCTCATTGCCTTTTTGATGGCAAGTTGAATATATCTTGCTCTATTAGAACATCCGTTTTTCAAAGTGATTTATGCATTGGGCATTATATCACAAAGAGCCAAATCCAAGCTGTGCATCAGAATATCACTGAAAAGTCCAATTAAGTGAATAAGCATGCATTATTAAAGAGGAATGCAACTAAATCTGACTGTAAATATTCTTCATGATTCTGCAAGACAGTTTTGTGACTGTCGCCAGCCAAGACATCTGCTGCATAATAACACATTGCCTGTAGCAGCAGCAGCAGCAGCAGCATCACACACAGACAGCTCATCTATACATCCTACTTTCTCCACTGAACAGGTCCAGGGTGTAGATTCAAGATTCACTTTATTGTCCCACGGGTGGGAAATGTGTCTTGGGCTAACAGCCATAAGAACATAACATACAAACACATGTTAATAAAACACCCACACTGCAGCCATAAGAACATAACATACAAACACATGTTAATAAAACACCCACACTGCAGCCATAAGAACATAACATACAAACACATGTTAATAAAACACCCACACTGCAGCCATAAGAACATAACATACAAACACATGTTAATAAAACAGCCACACTGCAGCCATAAGAACATAACATACAAACACATGTTAATAAAACAGCCACACTGCAGCCATAAGAACATAACATACAAACACATGTTAATAAAACACCCACACTGCAGCCATAAGAACATAACATACAAACACATGTTAATAAAACAGCCACACTGCAGCCATAAGAACATAACATACAAACACATGTTAATAAAACACCCACACTGCAGCCATAAGAACATAACATACAAACACATGTTAATAAAACACCCACACTGCAGCCATAAGAACATAACATACAAACACATGTTAATAAAACAGCCACACTGCAGCCATAAGAACATAACATACAAACACATGTTAATAAAACAGCCACACTGCAGCCATAAGAACATAACATACAAACACATGTTTGTTAATAAAACACCCACACTGCAGCCATAAGAACATAACATACAAACACATGTTAATAAAACAGCCACACTGCAGCCATAAGAACATAACATACAAACACATGTTAATAAAACAGCCACACTGCAGCCATAAGAACATAACATACAAACACATGTTTGTTAATAAAACAGCCACACTGCAGCCATAAGAACATAACATACAAACACATGTTTGTTAATAAAACACCCACACTGCAGCCATAAGAACATAACATACAAACACATGTTAATAAAACACCCACACTGCAGCCATAAGAACATAACATACAAACACATGTTAATAAAACAGCCACACTGCAGCCATAAGAACATAACATACAAACACATGTTAATAAAACACCCACACTGCAGCCATAAGAACATAACATACAAACACATGTTAATAAAACACCCACACTGCAGCCATAAGAACATAACATACAAACACATGTTAATAAAACACCCACACTGCAGTCATAAGAACATAACATACAAACACATGTTAATAAAACACCCACACTGCAGCCATAAGAACATAACATACAAACACATGTTAATAAAACACCCACACTGCAGCCATAAGAACATAACATACAAACACATGTTAATAAAACACCCACACTGCAGCCATAAGAACATAACATACAAACACATGTTAATAAAACAGCCACACTGCAGCCATAAGAACATAACATACAAACACATGTTAATAAAACACCCACACTGCAGCCATAAGAACATAACATACAAACACATGTTAATAAAACAGCCACACTGCAGCCATAAGAACATAACATACAAACACATGTTTGTTAATAAAACACCCACACTGCAGCCATAAGAACATAACATACAAACACATGTTAATAAAACAGCCACACTGCAGCCATAAGAACATAACATACAAACACAGGTTAATAAAACAGACCACAAGTGCAATACTGTAAGTAAATATAACAAGTAAAAAATATATATGTATAAAAAAAAAGGGTATCTGCACAATGAAATGTCTGGCAAAGCCACAGTCAGGGAAGCCCGATCAAAAATACCATCAAGACACATATACATTAGACACACAACGGTATAAGTCGGGCAACTCGGCGAGTTTAGGAACTCCTGTATCTCACCCCACTGTTTCATGTCTAGATATCGATATTCGATAATTGTACATCTGGCTCTATTTAAAAGTTGAACTGAAATCGGAAATAAAATAATTTTCAAATCTGTTTAGCCTGCAGCGTGGGACTCTGAACCTCCTCCCTCCCAGAGGGCAGTAACTCAGACTCAGCATGTAAGACATGGGAGGTATCAGAAACTATTCTATTGGCCTCAGAGTGGGCCTGTTCAAAAATAGACTGCAGGGATGAATGGCCTTTCACCCCTATAATCTTCCATGCAGTCTGCA